>NC_048304.1:58529506-58586098 GCF_013100865.1 Trachemys scripta elegans | reverse complement strand
CCCCCCCCCCCGTTTCTTGACTGCCCCCTCCAGAACCTCCCTGCCCCTTCTCCTGCCCCCCTTACCCTGCTGCTCAGAACAGGGTGTTGGGCTCTGTGCCAGCCGGACACATGGCTGAGCTCCCCTGCACAACACAAAACCCGGTCCCTGGCCCTGCACAGGGCTGCCGGAGCGGGCTGCAGGAGGAGGAGCTGCCGGCCGGCTCAGAATGCAGGGGGGGGGGGTGGGAGGAGGAAGCTGCTCCGGAGTCCAGCCCGGGACTTTCCTGCAGCCCTCCCAGCTGCTCGCTCTGCCGGGGGAGGGGGAAATCCCGGACATTGTGAGTGCTTTACAAATTCCCCCCGGACGCTATTTTTAGCACACAAAAGGAGGACATGTCCGGGTAAATCCGGACGAATGGTAACCCTAACTTATAGCAGTGCTGCTCCGTGTCCCTGCAGCCTGGAGAACAACGGAGAGACAAAGGGAAAGCTTTTTTCCCATTTTAAAAAGTTCTAGCTTTCCCATTGGCTCTTTTGGTCAGGTGCCCACTCCCTTTTCTTTACCTGGGGACTTTTTAACCCTTTACAGGTAAAGCAAGCAGGGACTTTATAGCTAACTGGCTGGCTGGGTATCCATAAAAGGGAGCTCCCCCTGCTTCATTTATTACAACTGGTATAAGCCATCCTGGCAAAAGAACTCTTGCCTGCTACAAGCTGCATCTCCACTAGGAGGCTTTGCCTATAGAGCTGAACTGGCAAATCTTTTATGTTTTTAAGGCCTAACCCCAGATTTTCAAAATTGATTACTGATTTCCAGATCCTTAATGTTTGGTTGCCCAACTTGAGACATCTGTGAAGAGGCCTGATTTTCAGACAGTGCTGAACATTTACCAACTCAAAGTCAAGCCCCTTTAAGGCATGTCAAATTTGGCATCCAAAAATCACTAGTCACTTGAACATCTAGACCCTAAGCTGATGACCTTTGAGCAATAGTACTATGGAGGGGAATCTGGAATTGGAGCACCTGAAAAAACATTGCTTCAGGCAAACACTCTGATAATTCCAGTGTACTCTGCTCCATTCCTACCTGGCAGTAGGGTGATGCCAATTCCAGGTTTGAATGAACTTCTCTGGACAGAAGCCATCAAGCATTGCATACTTCCCGTCATTGGCTTCAGATTCTACTTGTTTGCTATGTAAACCCAATACAGCATTCCCCCCTTCTACATGCAAGTTTGGGTCAAAATCTATCCTTCAAAATGAGTGCCAATGTGTGCACACACCCATCTCCAAGCAGCATCTGTCCTGTGACTCAATGATGGTGGCCAAAAATTTCAATTATTGGTGTCAAAACTTAGGCCCCTAAATCTGTATTTAGGCTTGTAGTGGCCTTACTTTCAAAGGCGCTCAGGAACTGAAGCTCCTGTTGACTGCAGTGGAACTTGCAATTGCTCAGAACATCCGGAATTTATTAAATGCCTAAATATGGATTTAGGAGCTAAAAGCAGCTGTGTTTGAAATCCTTACTGGGGCCTTTGGATGTTACCATAATATAAAAACATTTGCTGTTAAGCACTTTGGTTTAGTAGGAGTTGGGTCTGAACCAATGAGAGTTGGTTCGATCCTTTAGGCAGTTGACTTTGCTGTAATATGACCATTTTAGCAACTGCACTTGCTCTTAACTTAAGATGTCATCTCTGGTCCATTTAAAATAATTCTTAATGATGCAGATGTCACCAGCTGCAGTTAGGGGAATGACAGCCTTGCTCCTGTTTCCTGTGTCCAGTCTTCTTTTGAAGTGGATTTGCTCAACCCACTTCCATTCAGGTTCTCTTCTCTTGCTAAGAGCATCCCATAAGCCATTTCACTGATGACCAAATTAACTGAGAAAATACTTTCCAGTCTGTTAGTTACTGTGGAGGATATTAGAAAATATCTCTGAGGGGTAAACATTTTTTTATATCAGCAGGCCCTGCAAACTTGCACCAAGTGTATGAAAAGAGTTGGCTGAGGAGACCCACTGATGTTAATGTTTAATAAATTGTAGAATACCTGAGCAATTCCAGAAGACTGGAGGAGAGCTAATGTTGTGCCAATATTCAAAAAGGACAAGTGAGATGACCTGGATAACTATCGGCTGGTTAACAGGAAACCAGTCCTGGACAAGATAATGGCAAAGTGATCCATGGTTCAATTCCTAAAGAACAAAAAGATGAGAATAAAGTTATGCCTGTTTATGTGGCTCTATGGAAAATAGGTCTGGTCAAACGAACCTGATTATATTCAGATTAGAACTTTGGTCAATAAAGGTAATTGCATAGATGTGATATACTTTGCCTTATCTAAGGTATTTGACCAAGTACCACACAACATTCTGATTTTACAAAATTCGCAATATACAAAAATCAATAGAGAATGTGTTAAATGGATTAAACTCTGGCTAACTGACAGATCTCAAGTAGCAGTTATCAATGGGGAATCAGCATTGAACAGGGCTGTTTTACAGAGATTGTTACTAGGCCTGACGGTATTCAACATTTTCAATGATATCTGAGTAAACATACAAAAAAAATCACTGACAATAAATTTGCGGATGACAAAGATTGGTAGAGTGGTTAATGATGAGGAAAGGGCAGCCATACAGAGCAATCTGGATTGCTTGGTAAAGTGGGCTCTTTCAAACAAAATGCATTTTAGTACAGCCAAAAGCAAAGTTCCGCGTCTAGGAACAAGCCATGCAGTCCATATGTACAGAATGGTGGACTGTGTCCTGAAAGTGGTGAGTCTGAGAAGGATTTAGCAGTCAGAGAGGACAAAGAACTGAACATGAGCTCCCAGTGCGATGCTGTGACAAGAAAGGCTAATGTATAGTTAAATGCATAAACAGGGGAATAGTGAGTAGGGAGGTGATTTTCTCTATATATACAGCATTGGTGAGACTAATACTGGATCCAGTTCTGGTGTCCATATTTTAAAACAGATGTTGAAAAATTGGAGAGGGTGCAGCAAGGAACCACAAAAGTTATTTGAGGGCTGGAGAAAATGCCTTGGGGTGACAGACTTAAAGAGCTCAACCTGTTGAGCTTATCAACAAGATTAAGAGCTGACTTGATTACAGTGTCTAAGTACCTTCACAGGGAGAAGATACCAGGTTCTCAGGGGACCTTTAATCTATCAGAGAAAGACATAACAAGAACCAATGGCTGGAAGCTGAAGCCAGACAAATTCAAATGAGAAAATTAAGCACAAATTTTTAACAGAGAGGATCATCAACCACTGGAATGAACTGCCAAGGGGAGAATAGATTCTCCATCTCTTAGTGTCTTCTGATCAAGACTGGATGCCTTTCTGTAAGATATGCTGTAGTCAAACGCAACCCACTGGGCTTATCACACAGGTACATGGGTAGATATAATGACCTGTGATAGACAGGAGATCAGACTAGGTGATATAGTGGTCCCTTCTGGCTTTACACTTTATGAATCTATGAACCTCCTAGGAACTGCTGCAGGAACCAGAACCAAGGATTCTAGGTCTCCTTTGAAGAGAAACAGGTGGAAGTAACTAAATTACGGAGAGTTTCCATTATGCAATGGGCTAGATATGCCCTGCGAGAAATCTGAAGAATGACCAGCAATGAGACCTAGAGGTCTCATGAGAGGCAGAAACTTTCATGAGTCTTTGCAATGAGATATTTTGTTTAGGTGATCTGAGATCTCATAGTACCAATTAGACAACATAGCACCAGGCACTAGGGGTTAATTGGTTCTCTAAAAATAATACATAGATAGATTAGGTAAAATGATTATGTACACTTAGATTAGAGCATTAGAATGATTAAATTAAATTAGATTAAATATCAGGTAATATTTTTAATATTTTAACTGGAATTTTTCCTCCTTAAGGCACACAAAAATATGTCATAATTCTTATTTTTTGCCTTGGCCTATATTCACATGGCACACAAAGATATCCTTGGCTAGTCTTCAGTGTCTTCATAGGGACTTCATGTTTCATTCAGGCTTAGTAGGCCTGGCTTTATCTTCAAGAACAACCAGTTATTGTTGCAGTGACATAGGAGTGAACTAGTTTAACCAACGACCTCATGTACAAGAATCTAGGAAAATACATTACATAACATAAGCTAAAGACAGAATTTTTTTACCCCCTCCACCGAAGGATGTAAACTAAAAATGGACAAGCCAGCAAACAATTTGAGGCAAACTTGACACAAAACAGATATTTCACTGTGTACAAATAATAGCTCTTGGCTGATAAATGGAAGGGAATTTTAAGGCTGTTTGCATTGTCATGAGATCACAGCTTGTAGAACAAGGTTCCACCGGATGACTGATTTTTGGAGGACATGCATTAAGGGACCATGGTATAGATTTGAGGGGTGATATTTGCTCCCTGCTAATAGAGCTGTTTGTTCTTACTCCCTATTTTTTTCTTTTTCCAGAGTCTTTTTCCTTCCCCCGTCACCCTCCCCCCCAAAAAAAAAGTTCCTCTGAAGCCCTCTCAGTATTGGCAAAGAACATAATTAAGCAATGACACTGAGGTGAAATGTGAATTCTTTATAGTATACAGTGTCCAGCCTGTTTTTTCAGATGTTTATAGAATCTTCATTAACTTAAGAGCTTTGCTAGATAACAGAACTGAAGCATGGCATCAATGGCTAAGATAAGGCTTGACAACTGACAAGAGGCTGGGGTTTGCAACAGACTGCAACAGAGCTCAAGTTGTTCGCCTTCTGTTTCCCTTTCTTCTGCCTCTAAATGAAAGGAGAGCTCTAATCAACTGGAATATCCCTCTCTTTTTTCCCTTCTCCGTTGAAAAGTGAACAGATGAAAAATGCACTATTTTGGGGTGATGGCTGCATTGTCTGTTTTCAACATCATCACTTGTTTGGCAAGAGGCAAGCCCTTGGAAGCCTGGGGCAAATTATCAGCTATGGAGAACTCTGATAAATCCTTTGGTGATCCCGGAGAGGTGGAGGGTGAGACCCATTTCAACTTTAAAACCTTCCTGGAAAACATGAAAGCCGATTTCCTGAGGAGTTTGAACTTATCGGGTGTCCCTTCGCAAGAGAGGTCTAGAGAGGAACCACCACAATTCATGATTGACCTGTACAACAGATATGCCAAGGACAAGTCTTCCATCCCTGCATCCAATATTGTGCGGAGCTTCAGTACTGAAGGTATGAGATGTTTTAAGCATATAGGCTGGGGTTTTAAGAGAAGCATGAGAGTCAGTTTCAAATCCAATTGAAATTCAAAGGGAGTTGGGAACCTAATTCCCTTAGGTTTCTGTGAAAATCCCAGCCATAGTTTGTTTTGTTATCCTGTCCACCGCTCCCTATTTTATTATAATTTTCAAGGTCTTAAGTCCTTTTCTTTGATTTCACATTGTACCATCTCCCCTTTCTTCTCATACTGATTCAGTTGAGTCACCACAACTTGGTAACCCGGCACTTGTTTCTCAAAGCTAGAGATTTTGGACTGAGCTGCACAATTTGGGTCTAGATTTTGGAACATTTGAAGATGTTTGGCTCCAGGGTGTTGCTCCAGCCCTTTACAAAGATAGGAGTCGAGTGGGAAATATGGCTCCAGATTTCAGTTATGAACACCCGCCCTCACCCTCAGAGTTCTGGAGTGTTTGGATCTGGCCCAAAAGGTTCAGGCCCTGCTCAGCTTAGTCCATCAGTAAAATATCCATCCATCCAGTGCTTAATTTGTGCCAGGGCTCAGCCCCAGCACGTCTGGGTTTGCTGCATTAGTTATGAATATAAAAAAAAATTGCTTGAGCCCCAGCACGTAATTGCTTGAGCTCCGGCACCTCTTTCATTACAAAGCAAGCACTGTGTCCATCTAAGATAACATACAACTCAAAGATTTAAAAAGCCCCATCAAAAGAAGCAATAAAAGTGGGGCGTGGGGGGCTAAAGTGAATTTATTGCTGGCAAAAGGAACCAGCCAAGAAAAATCCAAGCTTCCATTTATTTACAGACTAGGCACAGCACAAACAGCACTACAGCCATCTCCACGTTCCCCCACAGCCATACCCAACGCAGAAGGACCCTTATAGAGTGCAGTCTCCATGGCTGCATCCTCTGCTCCCATTGGCCCTTGTGAAGATGCTTTTGGCAGGGTGGACACTTGTCCATTAGAAATTTGACTGACACCCATCCACTCATCTTACATAGACCAGTAGACAGCCATAAGCTGGGGGTAACTTTCCAAAACACAACCAGCCTGATCTTCCAGACATGCCTAGCACCTCCAGCTCCCATGGACTTCAGCAGGAATTACAGGTGCTCTACCTACCTCTGAATATCAAGCCCTACCAATCTGGGCTGGAACTGAACCAGGGACTTGGAGGTGAAAAGCTCCATATCCACCAAGCTAGCCAGAACCTGGAGCTTCTAATTCAGACTTTTAAAGGATTGATTGTCTTCTCTAATTCTTCCCAGTGCAAGATGTTTTTTGCGCTAGCGGTATTGGGGAACTCAGCTAAGCTGGCCCAGGGGGGCATAAACTAGAGATATAAATTACAGTTCCCTACACCTGAGAATCCCCCTCCATTGGAAGGGGATTCAACCAAGAGCAAGGTAATGGCAGTGGGATTTGTATTACAAACCTCCATGGAGGTTTACAGCTTTAATTCCTGCCAGTGCTCTTTAGAAAGGCCACATGGCAGAGCCTCTATGGGAAGCCACTACATATGCACACTCCCCCGCTGCCCCGGTCATGTCCTCATTATGAGCCAACACCACCTACTTTCGGGGCTGTACTGGCTCCTTATGTGTGAGCATGCCACACTCATGCACATACAGAGTATAACTGAAGGTGTGGTTACTGTGGACCACTGCAACTTGATCCCCAGTGGAGTTGCCACCATTAGGGACTGCCATCTGGGTTTTAAACCCATAACTCTGGAGTGAAGCCAGTCCATTTTATTTAATGCTAGTGGCCATGGTGTAACTTCACTCCCAGCAGCTCCTAGTAGAGGGTGGGCATTTTTTCTGAAATATAGCATGCAGCTTGCTAAGTGCTTTCATCCTCATTGGGTTTGCTTCTCTCATAGGAGGCAGTTTGACAGCATTTCTTAATTTCCTGTTGCAGATGTTGTTTCTCTGGCTTCTCCGGAAGAAAACCCATTTCAGAAACACATCTTACTCTTCAACGTCTCTATCCCGCGGCACGAGGACGTCACCAGGGCTGAGCTGAGAATCCACATATCCTGTAATAGGGACATTGGGCCTCTCTCTAGACTGGAAGGCAACATGGTCATTTATGATGTTCTGGATGAAGACCTCTGGGAAAGTCCAGAAGGCACCAATTCATTCCTTGCCACCCAAGATATCCAGGAATGTGGATGGGAAATGTTTGAGGTGTCCAGTGCTGTGAAAAGATGGGTCCGGGCAGACAAATCAAAGACTAAAAACAAGCTTGAAGTTGTTGTTGAGAGGAAAACCCTGGGTGACTTCGCTTGTGGGAAGCTGGACATCAGTGTTATGCCCGACACTAAAAATTTGCCCTTGTTAATAGTGTTCTCCAATGACCGCAGCAACGGGACCAAGGAGACCAGAGTGGAGCTCCGGGAGATGATTGTTCATGAGCAGGAGAGTGTGCTAAAGAAGTTAGCAAAGAACAGCACTTTGCCCGAAGAGGAAGAGGAGGCAGAGGAGAAATCCTTATCCGTCCCTGGACTCCACCAGCCTTCATCGAGAAGCAAGAGAAGCACTGGTACCAACCACTGCCGGAGAACCTCCCTCCGTGTGAACTTCAAAGACATTGGCTGGGATTCCTGGATCATTGCGCCCAAAGATTACGATGCATTTGAATGCAAAGGGGGCTGCTTTTTCCCTCTGACAGACAACGTGACCCCGACGAAACATGCTATCGTCCAAACCTTAGTGCACCTCAAAAACCCCAAGAAAGCTGCCAAGGCCTGTTGTGTTCCTACCAAACTGGATTCGATTTCCATCCTCTACACTGATGATGCTGGGGTACCCACTTTGAAATATAACTACGAGGGGATGAAAGTAGCAGAATGCGGGTGCAGGTAGTACAGGGCAGCAGCTTTGACAGTAAGATCCAACCTTTCTGCTGTTGTGTAAATCTGTACATTAATGATGTAAATGTAAATCCACACAGGCAAGCTTTTTTGTTTTTAAAACTAAAGCTTTCCAGAATGGCAATCACTGTAAATAAATTGCACATAACGGGGTACAATGAAACCCATGTTACAATATTGTGCGATTGAAAGCCCAATTCATTATTTAATAACAGACAGCAATTCATCCTGCAGAACCTGAATATGGTTTTCTGTTAATTTAATTAAACCTTGTGGTTGCAAATCGCAGGATTTGCCAACCTGGTTCCTGATTGTCAGAGCAGTCTATGGGATTGAGAAGCCCAGTTGATTTTAATGGGAACTGAGGCTCTAAGGCCCAGATCCACAAAGGGACTTAGGCACCTACAACCCAGTGCCTAAATCCCAGTTTCAGGTACCACTATGATTCTAAAAACCCTGCTCAGCTGCTGCCTAACCCTGTAGACATCTAAACTCACTTGGCACCCAGGTTTTTGCCATTAAGGTTTCCTAGGTGCCTATCTCCCACCTAAGCCACGAGCCAGCAGAGACAGGTGCTTCCCTGAAGTCTGGCCTTCGTCACTGAGCTCCATGAGAGCACTGGGGATTAGGACACAACCTTCTTGTCAAGATCTCTGATTGGCTGGCTTCATGGGGGAGCTTAGGCAGCCTAGCGTGCTGGCTTTTGTGGACCACGTTCTAAGGTGCCTCCCCCCACCCAGATTGTATAGGAGCCTTTCTAGCCATAAGTATAGTTAAGACTGGAACAGGTTGTCAGGCTGCCTACTCACTGTAATAACCTCAGGGCAGACTGTTAAGAAGCAGGGCACAAACCCCAGACTGCTTGTGAGTTCCATCCTTAGATTTCACCAACCAATTATCAAGTGTAAACTACTCAAGCACTGTAACAGCCTTAACATGGAAACAGACAGTCCCTTTGGATACTCCAATCTGTCTTGCCACCCAGGTAAGACTGTCTTTGTGATAGATGGTCCCTTACACCAAGAATCACAGCAATATTCAGGTTACTCCCAGTCCGAGGACTAGTCACTTACCCCGGGTCAATTGCAGCTTGGATCTCACACCAAAGACAATGCTTGTAGCCAAACAATATACAGATGTATTAATAGGGAAAGGAAATGGTGGAGTTTACAAGATTAAAGTAGCTAAGGCTAAGCCAGGCTAAACAACTGGGGAACCTCTTGCTTATGCCTAGAAACCTTGCCCTCCAGAGTCAAAGCGGCATGGAGATACTCAGTTCCTTCTGTTTGGGGTTTTTATTCCCTTCCTGCCATATGTGCTGAGCTGCAAACTCAGCTGATGGGCAGAATCCACTTGCATGACTCATCTTCATGGTGGGGGCAGGGCAGAGCAACAAAGCCTTTTGTCCTGTTTAATGTTCCACAATAATGCAGGCAGCAACTCACAAGCATTTCAATAAAGATTAAATTCTTATAATTCTCCTACCGATTTTAACACACAGGTGAGCCAAACTGATTCCAGCTATGTATTTGGCAGTGTTCAAGTGAGACATGGGGACCTTGGCATGGTCTGCCGGCATCACACAGATTAGCAAGGGCAGTTGTGGGAATCCCCATCATTAGAGCTTTTTAAGAACAGGTTAGACAAACTTAATCCTGCTTTAGCGCGGGGGATGGACCAGATGACCTCTTGAGTTCCCTTCTAGCCCTATATGTCTATGACTCTGACTTACTCCTTGTAAGCAGGCCGGCTCCAGGGTTTTGGCTGCCCCAAGCAGCCAAACAAACAAACAAACAAACAAACAAAAAAGCCGTGATCGTGATCTGTGGCAGCAATTCGGCGGGAGGTCCTTCGCTCTGAGCAGGAGTGAGGGACCATCCGCCAAATTGCCGCCAAACAGCTGGATGTGCCACCCCCCTCCGAAGCGTCCACCCCAAGCACCTGCTTGGTAAGCTGGTGCCTGGAGCCGGCCCTGCTTGTAAGTGACTGTTTGCAGTATTCCAGCTGAGGTTCTCAAGTCTTAATCCTTTCCAGTGGCTCCCTTCTGCATGTGGCAGGTGCCTTGCTTCAGCTTTCTTATCCTCCATGGCCCTATTTTTACCCCTTTACCACACGTCCTTGAATGATAAGAAGTGCAGCCTTCCGCCTCTAAGACACGGTTTCTTCGGAGGAGCTGCATCCCTTCTTATCTCCACACACAGATAAAGAGCCACTTGGACCTGCTGTACATTCTTAGTACTTCCGCAGGAAAATATGCAGGCAAACGAGATTAATAATTAGAAGCTGCATCCGGCTCCCGCTGACGTCAGTGGAAGCTGTGGAGCATTCAGCACTTTTGAAAAGCAGGCCATTTTCTTTGGTGCCTTAGTGTGGACTTAGAAGCCTAACATTATGCTGCTGTTTTTTAAAATCTTTGTCATTTTCCATCCAAAATCCTCTCTTCCCTGGGTAGAAGCTGAACCATGTTTGGTAAGACATGGCAGCATAAGGGAATGTCTCATCATATAATTTTCCTCCAGTCTTCAGGTTTTTGTCCACTAATCAAGGACCCATTCTTGATGCCTTTAATCAAACAAGACTTATTGAATTCAGTGAGTGTCTTCCCTGAATAAAACCAAAGGTGCTTTTAATTGGGCCCAGGTGGTTGGTTTAAATACTGCACATGCAGCAATTATTTCCTCTCCCCTTCTGCCCCCCCCCCCCCCCCCCCCCAAGCATTTCTGCTTCTCGTGCAAAGCCTCCCAAGAAAATCCTAGAGTACAAAATTCTATATCTGTAGCCCATAATAAACTAGCCAACAGTTTAAACTGATGTAGCTATCAAGGAGATAAGACACGAACAGTAGCTGAATGTATGGCTGGCGATGTGATTTAAATGGATACATGTGTTTTAAATCAGGGCAGCCTGAGGGTAAGACAAATTCATTTGGCAAGAGCCATTCCGCTCCAGAATCCAATACACAGTTTATTTACTATTGTTAACTTGATACAGAGTAAATTACAGCCACCTCTATCATGGCTGCCTGCTATTCCATCAAGAGCTTCTGGTGACATCATAAGCCACGAGAACAAAGCTTGATTCACTAGAATGCTGGGATTGATTTACAGCCCTTTCATTCAGAACTGGCTTGCAAGACATAGATCTGGGATCTGAAGCCATGCATGCCCATCACCCACCTTCCACCTCGCCCCCATCTGGGTTTCCATTGTCTTCCATTGTCTCTTCTCTGCTCCCTCCCCATCTCCTGCTATCTTCACTCCCATTCATTAATGCCACTCCCCTCCTTCTAAGCACCCACTGTTCCTGCTGCCTCGGTTTCCCTACTGTCTCCTAAGAGCCTGATCATGACAGCAGCCTTTCTTCTCCCCTGTGCATACTTCCAGAAACACGCCATGACATGTCAAGGTGCTGGTAGCTGATAGCTCCCATGTGGTTCAAACACAAGGCCTGATTCCATTCCCATTGCAACTGCAGGATGGTGTCCGGAATCAAATGAAAAAGGGGAGGAAAGAGACATTGTTTTCCTGATACTTGCTGGGAGAAATGTACTGACCATCGACATTTCTATTTTGTCTAGCCTGACGTTGTATGTTGATATTACAGAGCTCATTGGGCCCAAAAGCCAAAATACACATTTTTGGACCCGTAGTCAAATCTCAGCCACTCTAGCCTAATTGCAGAGTAACTCCATTGAGCACTCTGGATTTACATCAGTGAAACCAGTTCATCAAGAAAGTCGCAGAGCCAGATCCTGGCCTCTAATAAGGCTGCTAAAGTGATGCAAAACAGCCTGAAAGCTGGAAATTCTTTAGGCATCAGGCAATCCCAGCCTGGTGGGGAACTGATATACAGCCAACTGATTGGAGGATAGGGGGCATGGCCAGGGTCATCCCTGTCTATAGGAATGGCCCCCTGAGAGCTTTGCCTGAGTAAAAATCTCAGGATTTTGTAGAATAATTAAATAAAATAATTAATTAATTACTGACTTTATTAGTGTTTTTTTCTGGAGGCTCCTTGAGGCATTTGAGAACAGGCATGGTAAAGCACAGAACTGTGTCCTCATTGTTCCTATAAAATCACATTTCATCCCGATGTCCTATAATGCTAAATGTGCTTTAAAAACCGATTACCATCTTTACTGAAATGCAGCTACCTCTTTGGCAGAAGGTAGCAAGTAGTTAACAGTGCACAGGAACATGGGGCTACTAATTTTAGGAAGGGAAAGGAAACCTACCATATCCAAAGGAAACCATGAAGGGCAGATTTAGGTTGCAGGATGGAATCACCCATTTCAGATTTGGCCAGGACATCCCCGGTCTAGTGAGTGCTATGGGGTCTTTTGCATCTTTTTACACATCACGACATTTTGGGAAGTGGGGGTGGGAGGGGAATTCTTCTACCCCTAATTCATGGCACATGATTAAGTTTAGATTATGTAAATTGCTTCTCCACTAAGTATAAGGGAAAGAGTTTTGCCAGCTTCAGAAGCTGGTTTAAGAGGTTTGTCTAGCCCTTAATACTGCCCATTTCCAAGCTTCACTAATCCATCTGTCTCTATATCTATAAATCCTCCCTCCCAAAAAACTTTGATAGCTAGCAGC
Organism: Trachemys scripta elegans; assembly: GCF_013100865.1. Classification (NCBI taxonomy): domain Eukaryota; kingdom Metazoa; phylum Chordata; order Testudines; family Emydidae; genus Trachemys; species Trachemys scripta. Next base: position 58,573,437 of record NC_048304.1, on the reverse strand, counting down.
CAAAGTTGACAAAACTCTAAGCAAGACATCACACAACGCTGGAGCAGATCCTGGGCCATGTCTGCGCAGTGCTTGACACAGCCTAGCAAAGGGTGCTGCAATTGTGCCACATTTATGCCACCCTGATTCTAACCCAGCCTGGTGCAGCTTACAACCTCAGGGCTGCTCTAAATTAAATTAGTCTCCTCCTTCCCAGGCTCCTCTGGCACCCAGGGAGCACTGGAAATTAGGAGTGCATACCCCACTCCTGTAGGGGGCTCTGTCCCCTTCCAGTGGTGGCTCAGCCACTTAGAGGTTGATAAAAACATTACCCACCACTCAGCTAATGAAATGGGGTGTTTACTTCTCAGTCAGTAGCAGTTCATGTGTTTAGAACCAGAGGTCTGGGGTTCAATCCCCACTGCTAACAATCCCTCCAGGGCACAAATGCTCAAAGCATATCCCCAGTGTTGTTCTTCACATTAAGGTGAGGAAAACTTGTGTTAGACAAAGAAGCTCTTTTATGCATGACTGTACATCCGTCTAACAGCTCACAAACCTGAGTCTGATCCAGCTCTGATCAGCATTCAGAACCCTGTGCGCCTGTGTGAGCAGTGACCCCTGGAACTCGCCAGCCATCCCACGCACACATACCCCCTTGCAGAACTGTTACTCCATAATGCCCCCACGCCTGGGCCTGGCTTGGAGTTGAGCTTAGGGTGACCAGGTGTCCGGTTTTTGACCAGAACACCCGGTCAAAAAAGGATCCTGGCAGCTCCGTTGTTGACTGTCCGGTTGGCGGTACCGCACAGCAGGGCTGGCAGGCTCCCTGCTAGCCTCCGTGCCGGGCGGCTCCCAGGAAGCAGCCAGCATGTCTGGCTCCTAGGCTTAGGAGCAACCACGGGGGTCTGCATGCTGCCCCACCCCCCGCCTGCAGGCGCAGCTCCCATTGGCCGGGTCACGGCAGGGGCCAAACTAGCGTGACTCGTGAGCGCTGCTCAGCAGGGTGCTGTTGAGGGGTCGTAGCACACGCCTCTCCCACTGCTGCCAGCCCCCTCCTCCTCGCACTCCTCCTGTGGCTGGGCTTGAGCTGCGACACGTGCTCCTGCGGCGACCCCATGGTCTGTCGCCCCATTGCCAGCACTCTGTAGGTGGAGGTATGTATCCCCATCTCCGAGTGCTGGGAATGGGCCTGCTGGGGAGAAGGGGAGGAGAATGAGACAAACTCAGTGCTCAGTCTGCACCGACCACCTCGGGGAGTTGGGGGCGGGCCCGGCCTGGCAGCACCGCCTCCACACCCGGCAGCAGCACCGCCTCAGCCCGGGACAATCTTCCTGAGTCTGCTGCTGGCCCCAGCAGCCCCGGACTCTGGGCAACTCCTCCCCCGCAGCCCTGTACCCCCATCACTGCATCCTTCCCCATCCCAACCGCTCCTACAGCCCTATCCCCCTCACTGCATCCCTCCCCGTCCCAACCCTCCCAAAGGGTGGGGCCTCAGGAAGGGGCGGGGGTGTTCGGTTTTCCGGAATCAGAAAGTTGGCAACCCTAGTTGAGCTGTCTCGCCTGCTCTGTGCCACCTGTATGCTTTGTAAAGCATTCTGGCTGATTGGCACTGCGGGAGCAACCCCAAGCAGCAGCAGCATCAAGGGGAAATCAGGACCATTGTTTTTCTGAAAAACCCACATGTTCTGAACAATGGAAATAGCAGCTAAGACTAACATATACAACGCTGATACCAAACATCACACACCATTCATTAATGCAGCCCTCTGTGCCCCCCCTCAGCCTTCCTCCTGTCCCCCTCAGATCTGCACCCCCTCAGTCTCCCTCCTGACTCCTCCACCCATCCCACTGCCCTCCACAGCCCCTGCACCCACCTCAGCCTCTCCCTGCACTCCTACCCAACCCACTGCCCCACAAATCTCCCTGCATCTCCTCAGTCTCTCCCTGCCCCCAGCCACCTCACAGCCCCCTGACCCCTCCTTAGCCTCCCTCCTGCCCCCATCCCCTGTACCCACTTAGCCTCTCACTACCCCCTACCCAGCCCACTACCCCCCACAATCCCCCTTAGTCTTTCTCAGTCTGCCTCCTACCCCCACACACTCACTCCATCTCCCTTTCACAGGGTCTCTTTGCTCCCCACATCCCATATCATGTCCAGCCCCCTGAGGCCTAGACTTGCAGCCATATTGCCCATGGGCAGCTTCAGTCTTGCTGAAAAACAGTGGGAGGTGGCAGCCAACTGTACTAAGGGCAGCCTCCCTTCCCCATGCAGGCAGGCTGTGGGGGATGGTGCCCATCACGCTGGCTTCAGCTCATTGACAGTACTAGATGGCAGCCATCTTGAATAAGTGAAAAATTCACACGTTGGTGCATTTCACCATGTTTTCACAAGGCAGCAAAAAACTGCCTGGATTGGCTGGAGTTGCAATAAAATCACAAGCATTGGTCATACTGCATCACATTCTCTTTCCCAGCCAGGGCCATTGCTTCCTGGGGAACAGGCCCCAACTCTCCCCAAGCTCAGCACTTTCCCCCCAAGTTGAGTGACTCGCTTCTTCCCCTCTCTGGAGCTGTTTTCCCCTTAGCACCCCTCCAACAGTCCCCAGCTTCTTGGGTGCTGCATGTCTGCCTGACCTCTCTGCAAAGGCATGGGTCTGCTTTATATAATTCCCAGACCCATCCACCCCAGCAGCCTCTTAAGAGGACTGGTTCCTGGGAGTCAGCTGACTGGTTGGTTGTTTTCTTCCCCATGGGACAGGTCATGTCTCATACACACCTGTGCTTTGTCATCAGCCCAGCTAGAAGTGCTGAACTAGTGACATCACAGAGATCTGCGCCTTAGCTGTGATGTCAGACAGGCCTGTCCTTTGACATCAGTGCAGTGCACTGGAGTTTGGGAGCCAATAACCACTCAGAGGCCTACTTCCTGATACCAAACCAACTAGCTAGAGATTCTGTCAACATACACTGAGCATGTTCCTCCTACACCAGAGTGATGTCTAACAGCTCCAAGATATGTTTGATCTGGGTTCAAAACTGGCAGGCTTTCAGCATCACATGCCCTTAGTTGGAATCTGTTAGGCAAGTCATTTGTGAGTTCTGGAAAAAAAACAAAAAACAAAAAACAAAGAGTATTGGGAGTCACTGGAATTCTCATTGTTTCACATAATAAGCTAAGAAAGAACACTTTATGGAGGTTTTAATAATTATTATTTGGCTAATTCTGGCAGTGTGCACCAGACGTTTATGACCTAAATTGGACAAACCAGGGATTGGAAGGTGCACACCAATACACGCTTATTCCCCAGTTTCGTTGGAGAATTACTTGCATCAGGCCCATAATTCAGCATATTGGTCCAAAATTATTCCTGGTTGTACTGCTGCAATGCATTTTACTTGTAACCCAGTTAGAGGCTTCTATTTGTGAGGTACATGGCAGCTCACCTGCTAGGGTTGCCAACTTTCTAATGGCACCAAACTGAACACCCCTGCCCCGCCCCCTGCCCTGAGGCCCCACCCTTACCCCATCTCTTCTCTGGGGCCCCGCCCCCACTCACTCCATCCCCCCTCCTTCCATCGCTTGCTCTCCCCTACCTTAACTCACTTTCACTGGGCTGGGCAGGGGGTTGGGGTGCAAGAGGTGGGTGAGGACTCCTGCTGGGGTATGGGCTCTGGGGTGGGGCTGGAATTGCATCACTTTGCAGTGTTGTACCTGTGTTGGTCCCAGTCTATTAGAGAGACAAGGTGCGGGAGGTAATATCTATTATTGGACCAACTTCTGTTGGTGAAAGAGACAAGCACAGAGCTATTCTTCAGAGCTTCTTTTTCAAGCAGTATATTGCAAAAGCTTGTCTCTTTCACCAGCATCACTCTTGTCGACATTTGATCACTATGGTGGCCCTATAAATTATTATATCTGACACATGATCTATTTTTCTTCTCTTTGTTGCATTATGGAAACTCTCATTGCCTTAAAATGACTTCCAAGCATGTTTCTGCCTATGATACGATATTCTAAATATAGCCGTGTTCATTTTCCCAAGCCAAAATCAGTTTGTGTCAAAGGTTTGCCTTTAGCCTCTTGACATGTACAACACAGTGCGGAAAGTACCGATGGAGTCAGTGACTGATCTTTTTTGATGACAAAGCTGCTCTTTCTGCCACCTTCAGATGACTCTGTTGCTATTGCAGCTTTGGAATGACTTACGGTCTTAGGTTTGGCCTTATAAGAGAAAGGACAGCAATGTTTGCAAAGAGAATGAAAGTTCACAGGATCTGAAAATGATTAAATCTGCCTATTGTGGAACCAGTTGAGTGCCTGGGCTGAGAAATTTGGGACAGGTAAAAGGAAATAAGTCTTTTCTGAGTATGTGGGAAAATCATACCTATAGGAGGTCAGAGGGTGAAATACTTGTGGATGCTTTTTTAAAACTGTCACACAATTTTATGATCTATAAAAAACTAGAGCTGAGCTTAAGCTATAAAGCTCAGATCAAAACTAGATTAGTTCAGAACTGGGTCTCTGCTTTAGCTTATCATAGACATCAGGCTCAGTTGTGAAGTTCCAATAATGGCATAGAGAGTTCCAATAATGGTATAGAGCGTACACTTATAAAGTTTGCAGATGATACCAAGCTGGGAGGGGCTGCAAGTGCTTTGGAGGATAGGATTAAAATTCAAAATGATCTGGACAAACTGGAGAAATTGTCTGAAGTAAATAGGATGAAATTCAATAAGGACAAATGGAAGGTGTACTGCAGAGAGGGATCTGGGGGTCATAGTGGGTCACAAGCTGAATAACACTGTTGCAAAAAAAGCAAACATCATTCTTGGATGTATTAGCAGGAGGGTTGTGAGCAAGACACAAGAAGTAATTCTTTCACTCTACTCCATGCTGATTAGGCCTCAGCTGGAGTATTATGTCCAGTTCTGAGCACCACCTTTCAGGAAAGATATGGACAAATTGGAGAAAGTCCAGAGAAGAGCAACAAAAATGATTAAAGATCTAGAAAACATGACCTGTGAGGGAAGATTGAAAAAATAGGGTTTGTTTGGAGAAGAGAAGACTGAGAAGGGACATGATAACAGTTTTCGAGTACATAAAGGGTTGTTACAAGGAGGAGGGTGAAAATTTGTTCTCTTTAATCTCTAAGGACAGGACAAGAAGCAATAGGCTTAAATTGCAGCCAGGGCGGTTTAGGTTGGACATTAGGAAAAAATTCCTGACTGTCAGGGTGGTTAAGCACTGGAACAAATTACCTAGGGAGGTTGTGAAATCTCTGTCATTGGAAGTTTTTAAGAACAGGTCAGACAAATACCTGTCAAGGATGGTCTAGTTCAACGGTTCTCAAACTGAGGGTCAGGACCCCAAAGTGGGGGGGGTCACCAGGGCTGGCTTAGACTTGCTGGAACCTGGGGTGGAAGCTGAAGACTTAGCCCCATCACCTGATGCCAAAGCCGAAGCTCGAGGATTGCGGGGCTTGGGTGGGCTCAGGCTTTGGTCCTCCCTCCTGGGGTCATGTAGTAATTTTTGTTATCAGAAGGGGGTCGTGGTGCAATGAAGTTTGAGAACTCCATGTCTCGTTATTACTTACTCCTGCTTTGAGTAAGAGGACTGCAGGGGACTAGACTTGATGACCTCTTGAGGTCCCTTCCAGTCCTATACTTCTATGATTCTGGATCAGGGTGCTCAGAAACAGGGCTTTGGTTCAGACCTTTCTCTAATAAAAGTATTAGTAAGATGCATACGTTAAGAAAAGAGTAAGTCAAATTTTGTGCTTCCTGACCACAAGTGTTCCCTTGGAGTCAGGAAGAATTTCCCCATATAAGTGGCTATGAATATAATGGGTCATTTCACCTTCCTCTTAAGCATCAGGTATTGGCAACTGCTGGGGTCAGGGCAATGGAATTGATGGACCAATTGGCTGATCCAATCTGGAAAATCTTCTGTTCCTTTGTCATGGCTGTTGAGTTGTGCAAGTTGGGGAATTTTTTATCACTCATCATGTAGAATTTTTATCTCATGCCCTGTGTGAAACTTCTGCCTGCATGCTATTACACTCTAACGTCAAGAGGGGGACAACGATCTGAAATGAAAGAATGAAGCAGACTGAGATGACGGCAGCGTTGCCAAGTCTTGAGCTTTAGCATGAGTCTCATGCTATCTGGTATGTTTCTTAAAGTACCAGTGCCTGGAGTCATGTGAATATGTGAGACTCTCAGCTTCCACCTTTTTAAAGTAACTTTCTAGCTTTGATGGTTGCCCAGAAAAGCTTTAAACATAACCTAAATGCACCCTAAAGGTTATCAGAAGGCAAATAAAAAGAACCCCAAATGCTTTTAAGCCAATCTTACAATTTTTTGGTTCCTGACTCATGATTTTTGAACCTATAGAGTTGGCAATGCTGGATGAAGGCATTCAGAACCAGGTGAGACCAGGCCCCAAATGGATACAGGAAACTAAGTAATCAGTTTAACAGTGGATAGACAGAGATCATGTGGGTTTAGGATGGTACACAGCACCTTTTCTGCTTGGGTTCAGTTTGAAAATGCATGGCCACTCTCAGAGCTCAGGCCACACAACCTCCCATCTGTGTCTTGTTCTGTTCAGAGAAGAACAGGGAGAATCTGTTAACTTCTTTGCATGGCAAGTTGAAGTAGAGCTAAGCCAGGTAATGCTGCGTTGATGTCATGCTACATTACCTAGTGTCCTCCTACACTAGAGAGGCAGGAAGTGACGGAGCACAATGAGCGTAACTTGATGTGACAACGCAACAGCTCTCAAAAATTTTTGAAAGCACTGTGCATTTTTTGGTACTTTGTGGTGCTTTAAATGGTGAAGAGATGGGACCTCTCCAGACACCAGGAAACTTTGAGTTCCCCTTGTTGTCATGGCAAATCATTTAGCGCTTGTGCTGCCCTCACTCATACTGATCACCTATCCCCATATGAGCACGTCTGAATTATGCAGTAAAAGATTTTAAAAAGCCACCTCACTGTATGTAAACATGCAACACCATTAATTTTTTCTGGGATGGAAAGGTGGATGCTTGAAGCATACAGGCTAATGTACAGATGGACAGGAAAAAAGATCCGTGCTGACACATTCTCAGGGACATGGGTTATTGTACTTTTTTTTTACTGATTCCTGTCACAATGGATCCATTTTGCAACCCTGCTCTTTGGCTCGTGGGCATATCCTCCTGCAGCAGCATCACTGAAAGAAAGGAAAGAAAGACAGAAAGAAAGAAAACCCAACCCCAGGAGGGAAAACATGTTAGTCTTTCATGTTCCGTGTCATTCAGATCACAGGTATTTTGTTCTTAATAATCTTTTTTTTTTCTTGTTCATAATCAGCCTTGGCCAATATTGTGTTTTCTTTTTCAAGTGAAGGTAATACAGGCAAAAGGGACCATATTGCCAAACCTGGAGCCTGACATGCTCTGGCGATTGACAAAGGCAGTTCAATTTTCCCATAGAGTGGGCCTCAATCCTGATCTGAAGGAACCACATCTAAGGCTGAGAGGTTAAGTTTACCTGCCTCGTTCTCTCTCCAGCCATGGCTTTTGGGGCTAGCATAGACTGGGACAAGGATTCTAGGAGTGAAGGAGACTGGGATTGGATGCTGGTGGTTGATAGACTGCGTGGGGGAGGCTAGGCAAGGAGATTGCAACCCTGGAAGTAGGAGGACTAGAAACAGTGGAGGGGGACAAGAGGTCAGATGGCCTTTTCCATCAACAAATAGCTGTGAAACCCCCAGCAAAGTGTGTTGCCGTGCCCCTCTAGGGCCGGTCCCCAGTAGATGATAACCTACTATAGCTATCAGTTACAATGTTAACTCAACTGGCGAAGGTCTATGTGGTGGATCTAAAGGTTCCAGCCCTGTTGATGATCCATGTGGATGTTGATATGATTTCACATGATGGAATTTCTGTTTGCTTTTTATAAAAACCTAAGAAATTGCGTACACAAAATTATACTAAAACACATTACTAAAGGTTGCAAAGTCAAGCACTCAAAAGTTAGGACATGGCAGAATTAAGGTTGTCTGAGCAACCTTAATTTGGCCTCTTGTGCATATGCATTATGAGATAGTGTTAATTACGTGATCATGTACTATATTTTTCCCACAAGTCCCCCTGCCTCATTCAGTACAGTTCTTTAAACATAGTTTTGTGTGTGTAATTACTATTATTATTACAGTGATCAGGGGCCCATTGAGCTATGTGCTGCATATACACCTAGAATGAGACAGTCCCTGCCCTGAAGAGCTTACAAACTAAACAGACAAGACAGACAACAAATGGGAGAGGGGAAACAGAAGCCCCAAGAGAATAAATGACTTGCCCAAGGTCACATAACGGGTCGGTGGCAGTGCTGGGAGTACCATGCCGATCTTTTGAGACCCAATCCAGTGCCGTATCCACTGGAGCATGCTCCCTGGGTATCAAGGTACCATGGTTTTGCCCCATCTCTAAATGCCATTTATTAAAAGGTATCAGAGAATTCTTAGTTAAAGAGCAACCTCTTCTAAGCAATCAGTTTTGTATCGTTGTGCCAGCTTTTAGGTGACTAAAAGCTTCCTCTGCCCCTTTCCACCAGGAGTCACCAACCCTGCTCTGGCTCACCCGGGCATCTCGCCCTACACTATTACTAATAAATTATCAGCAGCAGCTTTAGCCTCATCTCAGTCCAGCCTTTGGTGACCCAGCCAGCTGCCTTTCTGAGAGCAGGACTGAATCCTGCCTGACGCTGGCCCGGCTGCTGCCTGAGACAGCAGCAGACGGAACATCCTGTGCTCAGCACTTGGGCCACAGAACGTTCCTTCCTCCAACAGCCTCCTGCTGTTCTGCTGCTCTGCAGGGCTGCGTGTCGTTGGGGTTTCCCCCTTCCCTAGTTAAATCCCAGGGGTGACACTGGGTATTTACAGGAGACGTATCCTAACTTTTAAGGAGCATATTTTTTTTGTTAACGGCAGCGTTCTCTATCAGTTTGGATAAACATGGCAGGCCCTGAGTTTCACGAGCAAACTGAAAGTAGCACAAAAGGCTCAACTGTTTCAGTCGCTCTCGCAGCCTGCAGCAGTTTCATTAGCTGTGATTAGGGTTGGCACATCTCTGAGTGCCACTGCAGCAAGAGGCTCGGCCTGCATATCGTACATTTTAGGGCCAGGCATCAAAGGGAGGTCCTGATGCTCTTGTGCAATTGGAGATCCCATTGCTTCAGGGACCTGCCAATAGATCCAACCCCCTAGTTCACTGGTGGGATGAAAGTTCATGTTACATTTAAATACTTAAGACCCAGAAGGGGTGAATACCTATATACTGGGTCATATCAATCCACTCGGGATCTGGCTCATTGAATCCAATGGGGCGATGCAGATTTAAAGTGGCTGGTATAAATTAGCACTGGAGTTAATGAGCCAGATCCCCAGCTGGTGTCAATCAGTGTTGCAATACTAAAGCTGAGGATCTGGCCATTGGAGTTCAGGTTCAGGGAGGAGATGCTTCCTCGGGGTCCAACGGCTTGCCAGTCACAACCTCTTGAGTCTGCGAAACTGGACTGGAAATTTCATAAGAACATGCTCTCTTGCCCGATTTCTGGCACTCTGATTCTATTTTTATCTCAGGTTCTTGTCTGCTTGCCCCCATCACCACAGCATCTGAGCACCGCACAGCCCTTAATATATTTATCCACACCGCCCCTCTTTGAGGCAGAGCAGTACTATTATCCCCATTGTACAGATGGGGAACTGAGGCATGGAGAGACCAAGTCATTTATCCAAGGTCACACAGGAAATCTATGGCAGAGCCGGGAATTTAATCTGGGTCTCCCAAGCTAGTGCCCAAACCACTGGACCATCCTTCCCTCCAAAGGAACAGCCTCTTCATTGTATTTCAGTAGTTTCAGGTTGAATCTATCACCGCGGAGTCCTCAGGGGAAAAAAACAACTTCAACTATCCGGATACATGTTGGGAAAATAACACAGCGGGGCACAGACTATCCAACAAATTCTTGGACTGCATTGCAGACAACTTTTTATTTCAGAAGGTTGAAAAAGCTACTGGGGGGAAGCTGTTCTAGACTTGATTTTAACAAATAGGGAGGAACTCACTGAGAATTTGAAAGTAGAAGGCAGCCTGGGTGAAAGTGATCATGAAATCCTAGAGTTTGCAATTCTAAGGAAGGGTAGAAGGGAGAACAGCAAAATAGAGACAATGGATTTCAGGAAGGCAGATTTTGGTAAGCTCAGAGAGCTGATAGGTAAGGTCCCATGGGAATCAAGACTGAGGGGAAAACAACTGAGGAGAGTTGGCAATTTTTCAAAGGGACACTTAAGGGCCCAAAAGCAAGCTATTCCGCTGGTTAGGAAAGATAGAAAATGTGGCAAAAGACCACCTTGGTTTAACCATGAGATCTTGCATGATCTAAAAAATAAAAAGGAGTCATATAAAAAATGGAAACTAGGACAGATTACAAAGGATGAATATAGGCAAACAACACAGGAATGCAGGGGCAAGATTAGAAAGGCAAAGGCACAAAATGAGCTCAAACTAGCTACAGGAATAAAGGGAAACAAGAAGACTTTTTATCAATACATTAGAAGCAAGAGGAAGACCAAAGACAGGGTAGACCCACTGCTTAGTGAAGAGGGAGAAACAGTAACAGGAAACTTGGAAATGGCAGAGATGCTTAATGACTTCTTTGTTTCGGTCTTCACCTAGAAGTCTGAAGGAATGCCTAACATAGTGAATGCTAATGGGAAGGGGGTAGGTTTAGCAGATAAAATAAAAAAAGAACAAGTTAAAAATCACTTAGAAAAGTTAGATGCCTGCAAGTCACCAGGGCCTGATGAAATGCATCCTAGAATACTCAAGGAGCTAATAGAGGAGGTATCTGAGCCTCTAGCTATTATCTTTGGAAAATCATGGGAGACGGGAGAGATTCCAGAAGACTGGAAAAGGGCAAATATAGTACCCATCTATAAAAAGGGAAATAAAAACAACCCAGGAAACTACAGACCAGTTAGTTTAACTTCTGTTCCAGGGAAGATAATGGAGCAAGTAATTAAGGAAATCATCTGCAAACACTTGGAAGGTGGTAAGGTGATAGGGAACAGCCAGCATGGATTTGTGAAGAACAAATCATGTCAAACCAATCTGATAGCTTTCTTTGATAGGATAACAAGCCTTGTGGATAAGGGTGAAGCTGTGGATGTGGTATACCTAGACTTTAATAAGGCATTTGATACAGTCTCGCATGATATTCTTATCGATAAACTAGGCAAATACAATGTAGATGGGGCTACTATAAGGTGGGTGCATAACTGTCTGGATAACCGTACTCAGAGAGTTGTTATTAATGGTTCCCAATCTTGCTGGAAAGGCATAACGAGTGGGGTACCGCAGGTGTCTGTTTTGGGACCGGCTCTGTTCAATATCTTCATCAACGACTTAGATATTGGCATAGAAAGTACGCTTATTAAGTTTGCGGATGATACCAAACTGGGAGGGATTGCAACTGCTTTGGAGGACAGAGTCATAATTCAAAATGATCTGGACAAATTGGAGAAATGGTCTGAGTTAAACAGGATGAAGTTTAACAAAGACAAATGCAAAGTGCTCCACTTAGGAAGAAAAAATCAGTTTCACACATACAGAATGGGAAGAGACTGTCTAGGAAGGAGTATGGCAGAAAGGGATCTAGGGGTTATAGTGGACCACAAGCTAAATATGAGTCAACAGTGTGATGCTGTTGCAAAAAAAGCAAACATGATTCTGGGATGTATTAACAGGTGTGTTGTGAGCAGGACACGAGAAGTCATTCTTTCCCTCTACTCTGCTCTGGTTAGGCCTCAGCTGGAGTATTGTGTCCAGTTCTGGGCACCACATTTTTAAAAAGATGTGGAGAAATTGGAAAGGGTCCAGAGAAGAGCAACAAGAATGATTAAAGGTCTTGAAAACATGACCTATGAAGGAAGGCTGAAAGAATTGGGTTTGTTTAGTTTGGAAAAGAGAAGACTGAGAGGGGACATGATAGCAGTTTTCAGGTATTTAAAAGGGTGTCATAAGGAAGAGGGAGAAAACTTGTTCACCTTAGCCTCTCAGGATAGAACAAGAAGCAATGGGTTTAAACTGCAGCAAGGGAGGTCTAGGTTGGACATTAGGAAAAAGTTCCTAACTGTCAGGGTGGTTAAACACTGGAATAAATTGCCTAGGGAGGTTGTGGAATCTCCATCTCTGGAGCTATTTAAGAGTAGGTTAGATAAATGTCTATCAGAGATGGTCTAGACAGTATTTGGTCCTGCCATGCGGGCAGGGGACTGGACTCGATGACCTCTCGAGGTCCCTTCCAGTCCTAGAATCTATGAACTGGCCAAAGAGTTCCAGACCTCATGCATTCATTTCTAAACATGAGCCAAGGTTCAACAGGGAGCCAAGATCCAAGATTCCAATGACCAGAAGTGAAGTTAGACACATTCAGACTGGAAATCAGGTGTACATTTTTTACAGTGAGGGTAATTAGACCAACTTACCAAGGGTCATAGTGGATTCTACATCACTGGTGATTTTAAAATCAATATTGGAGCTTTTCAAAAAGATCTGCTCTAGCTCAAACACAATGACTTGGGGGAGATCCTCTGGCTTGTGTTGTGCAGGAGGTCAGACTGGATGATCACACTGGTCCCTTCTGGCCTTGGGAGCTATGCATCTATCATTAGATATGTTCAAAATTCTTTTGCTAAAAAAAATGGAAAGCAAAAAATGTTCAGAAGAATTTTTCAAGACTGAAACTCAAAATATGTTACCAAACACTGATTTTTTTTTTTTTACTGAAAACAGTTTTTTGTTTCAGCTTTTCATCAAGAAAATTATTTTCATTGGAAATTCTAACAAAAATGACAACATTGATTCCCCCCCCCCAACACACACAAAATTTCCTGAGAGAAAATTATTGGTATTTTTTAATTAGCTCAAGCTATTATTAGAAATGATCTTTTTCTATGTCTATGAAAATGATTTGCCTTCCCCCCCCCCCCCCAAACAACTTATAGAGTGGTGGAGAATTCAAATTTGTGGCAAAAAAACCCATGGAAATGTTTCTGCATTTTTCTATCAGCTCTGGTTATTCTATTAGCTAAGCCCTACCCTTATAGCTAATGCACACTCCTCTGTGGAATGAACTACATTCATACTAGCCTACGGAAAATGCCTGCACCACTGCCCATAAAGAACACAGGCAGAATATGAATCATGGTAAAGCAGATCCCAAGGCCAGATAGGACCAGTGTGATCATTTAGTCTGAGCTCCCGTGTAATACAGGCCATAGAACTTCCCCAAAATAATTCCCATTTGAAGTAGTCCTTTGATCAGAGCAGAGGTCGGCTAGAAGTCAGTCACCACTCCATGGCACTGAGGGGGGATGGCCAGAGCCCCTATGCACCCACCGGAAAATGGCAACAGGTTGATGCACATTCTTCATTTTGGAAGCTGTGTGAAAGGACTGCAACTCCTTCTCCCTGGGCTATTCTTGCATCTGCCTCATGGCTCGGAGAATCATCACTCAACCAGCACTTGTCATAAAGGTAAAGCCAGAATCTGGCCCCGTCGTGTGTCTTTGTTATGTCACCCTGTAGCTCGGCATGTTGACAGTTCAAATGGATGCCACCAGCAGCTGCATCCCACTCGTGCTGATCCGCTTTCAAACTCTTAATACAATAGGGTTCCGAAGACATTGGAGAACAAAGTTCTATTTTAGTATATCAAGTCGAATGTCTATTGGCTGGAAGCTGTTGCCAGACACGACCATATGTTACCCAGTGGTATTACCAGTAAATCCTCACAGAGTGCAAATTATGAAGATTAAAGTCACCTCAGATTTAGCTGCAGTATGTTGAGGCAAATGTATTTTACACAGTCCCATTCAAAATGATGGGAATTGTCACCACTGAAATGAATGGGCTGTTGTTACCTTGCATTTAATAGGCTGTTTCCAAATGTTCTGTGTTTCCAGTTGAGACGCTGTAGTTGCAGGCTGTAAATACAGCCTGTTGCAGACAATGGGCTGGAAAATACCAAGGACAGAGAATTCTAAGTAATCACCAGGGCAAAAATACCAAATTATCTGCTGATCTAGGCTAATTCAAAATGCTCCAGGTATTATTTTGCCACAAATGACAATAATAGGTTGGATTATTGCTCTTCTAATTGTGGTTCTCCACCAAATGGCTCTGCGTTTAAATGATCTGAGGTTGATAAGTCTGGACCAGTTTAAAATGGGCAGGGGTGTACTGAAAGCAGTTAACTGTCAGAAGGAGACCTATGAGTCTAACAACTTGGAATAAACATCTCCTTGACTGTACTTCATTACTGTTTCATAAGAGGTTTGAAAAGTGGCATGATGCTGAACTTCATCTATTCGTGCACTTTGGCTGATGCACTCCAGTTTAATGAGATTAGAGGTTTAATGCAGATAAAAGACTTATCTAGTCAGTACTCCCAGATTTAACACTGGGCTTTCAGTGCTGATTCACAGACAGAGAGGGTGAGTGGAGAGCTGAACGTGTCTAGATCTACAAGCATCTCTGATTTCTTATCAAGGTGCAATTTATTTTCCTCCCCCTAATGATTCAAAATGATTGGGGGACCTCTCTTGTTGTTATCAGCTCTGATTTTCTGCAACGTATGTACTGAGGAAATCTTCCAGCCAAATCTGGTGCTGGACATGGCCAAGGTGCTTCTGGATAATTACTGCTTCCCTGAAAACCTGGTGGGGATGCAAGATGCTATCGAACAGGCCATCAAAAGTGGGGAGATCCTGGACATCTCAGATCCCAAATTGTTGGCCAACGTCTTGACGGCTGGTGTGCAAGGTGCCTTGAATGACCCAAGGCTAGTGATCTCCTATGAGCCGTTGGCTACCGTGGCTCCAAAGCAAGAAGATGAGACTTCCTTCACTCGGGAGCAGCTCCTGGATCTTATCCAGCATGTGGTCAAGTATGAACAGCTGGGGGGAAACGTGGGCTATCTGAGGATCGATCATATCATCGGCCAAGATGTTGTGCAGAAGATTGGGGCTTTCCTGGTGGACAAGGTGTGGAAGACATTGATGGGGACCTCTGCCCTGGTGCTAGATCTGCGCTACAACACTGGGGGGCAGGTCTCCGGCATCCCTTTCATCATCTCCTACCTGTATGAAGCTGACAAGGTGCTGCATGTGGACACGGTGTACAACCGGCCCTCCAACACCACCACGGAGATATGGACCCTGCCCCAGGTGCTGGGTGAGAGGTACGGCAAGGACAAAGATGTTGTCGTGCTGATCAGCCGGCACACCACCGGGGTGGCCGAAGATGTGGCTTACATCCTCAAGCACATGCACAGAGCCATCATTGTGGGGGAGAGGACAGCTGGGGGCTCGCTGGACGTTCAGAAGCTACGGATCGGTGCCTCCCATTTCTACGTGACAGTGCCCGTATCGCGGTCTGTGAGCCCTCTGAACGGGGGTGGGCAGAGCTGGGAGGTCACTGGGGTGCCGCCATGTGTAGCCAGCCAGATGGAGCAGGCCCTGGAGAAGGCACTGGCCATCCTGTCAGTTCGCAGGGAAGTGCCTGGTACGATCAGCCGCCTCATGGGCATACTGCAGGACTATTACACTTTGGCAGAGAGGGTGCCCGCGCTGCTGCAGCACCTCTCTGCCTTCGACTACTCCTCCATCCAGTCTGTCGAGGACCTAGCCACCAAGCTCAACGCCGAACTGCAGGCTGTGTCCGAGGACCCACGCCTCCTGCTTCGGGTCACCACGCCAGGCGAGGCTGCTATCTCACCCCTGGAGGAGGAGATCCCAGTGGCTGCTGACCTGCCTGATAATGAGGAGTTGCAGCGGGCCCTGGTGGACACTGTGTTCCAGGTGTCGGTGCTGCCAGACAATGTGGGCTACATGCGCTTTGATGAGTTTGCTGATGCCTCCGTACTGGCTAAGCTGGGCCCCTACATCGTGCACAAGGTGTGGGAGCCCCTCCAGGCCACTGAGAACCTGATTGTGGACCTGCGCTACAACCCTGGGGGCCCATCCTCAGGCGCCGTGCCCCTGCTGCTCTCTTACTTCCAGGACCCCACCACCGGCCCTGTCCACCTTTTCACTACCTATGACAGGCGCACCAACCGCACACAGGAGCACAACAGCCGGGCTGGGCTATTGGGCCAGCCCTACGGGGCCCAGCGTGGCATCTACCTGCTCACCAGCCACCGTACGGCCACTGCTGCTGAGGAATTTGCTTACCTCATGCAGTCCCTGGGCCGCGCCACTCTGATTGGCGAGATCACAGCGGGCAGCCTCTCACACACCCGCACCTTCCCTCTGCTGCAGCCAGAGGACGACATCACCCAGGGCCTCACCATCACTGTGCCCGTCATCACCTTCGTCGACAACCATGGAGACTGCTGGCTGGGTGGCGGTGTGGTGCCGGATGCCATCGTGCTGGCTGACGAGGCGCTAGAGAAGGCCAGGGAGGTGCTGGCTTTCCACGAGGTCATGGGAGCACTTGTGGAAAGCACTGGACAGCTATTAGAGGATCATTATGCCATCCCGGAGGTAGCTGGGAAGGCCAGTGCCATGTTAAGCACCAAGTGGGCCCAAGGTGGCTACCGCTCAGCTGTGGACTTGGAGACATTGGCCTCCCAGCTCACTAACGACCTGCAGGAGGCCTCAGGGGACCACCGGCTGCATGTCTTCCACAGCCACGTGGAGCCCACCCCCGAGGAACAGTCCCCCAACAAGATCCCCACTCCAGAGGAGCTGGCCTACATCATCGAGGCCCTTTTCAAGGTTGAAGTATTGCCAGGCAACCTAGGCTACCTGCGCTTCGACATGATGGCCGAGGCAGAGACAGTGAAGGCAATTGGGCCACAGCTAGTGCACCTGGTATGGGACAAGCTGGTGGGCACTGACGCGATGATCATTGACATGAGGTACAACATGGGCGGCTACTCCACCGCTGTGCCCATCTTCAGCTCCTACTTCTTTGAGCCCGAACCCCGGCAGCACCTCTACACCGTCTTTGACCGCAGCACCTCGCACAGCATTGAGGTAATGACCCTCTCCCAGGTCACTGGCCAGAGGTACGGCTCCCTTAAGGACATCTACATCCTGACCAGCCACATGAGTGGCTCGGCGGCCGAAGCCTTTGCCCGCTCCATGAAGGATCTGCACCGGGCTACGGTCATTGGTGAGCCCACCATGGGTGGCTCGCTCTCGGGGGGCATCTACCGGGTTGGCAACAGCTCCCTGTATGCCTCCATCCCCAGCCAGGTGGTGCTCAGCCCCCTCACCAGCAAAGTGTGGAGCGTATCGGGGGTGGAGCCGCACATCACCATCCAGGCGAGCGAAGCCATGGCTGCAGCCCAACAGATCGCAGCCTTGCGTACCAAGGTGCCCAGCGTGCTGCAGACGGTGGGGAAGCTGGTGGTGGACAACTACGCCTTTGCAGACGTGGGAGCCGACGTGGCAACCAAGCTCACCGCCCTCGCCCCCAAGGACACTTACAAGATGGTTAACTCTGAAGAGGAGCTGGCCAAGAAGGTGGCGGCTGACCTGCGAGCCCTGTCTGGAGACGTGCATCTGAAAATAGCCCACATCCCAGAGCACTCCAAGGACCACATCCCGGGGATCGTGCCAATGCAGGTAAGGCTCTCACATGCTCAGCTAGGGACTCGCTAGAATCTGTCACGTGGGTTCTAGGACTGTGTGCAGCGAGTTAAGGACCCCAGCTACATTCCTGGCCCATATTTCTAAACCTCCCAGGTTTCCCAGGCTCCAGCACAGAGACGAAGGCCCAAATGGGCATAGGGCATATAGGACTTTGTAGGGGGACCTTGCACGGCCACTGCTCTGGGGCAGCTGAGCTGAGCTCTCCCATGACCAGTGAATTCACGTGTGAACATGGAGGAGTTGCCGGGGGGGGGGGAGCGTACCACTGATTACATGGAAGATGTCACATACCAGGTGACTTCTGACTTCTTCTCAGATGCTCTAGTTTTGCCACGTTGTATTAAGTTGGCCTCAGTAAGTACGTTAGTTGCATGACCTACCCTGATGGCATTGATTTTTCGATCTGAGATGAAGTAGTTGCTCTAAGGATCTTCAACAAGAGACATGCTTTGCATTTTGTAATCTACCCTTCTGCACATATAAAATGACCGTACCCACCATCTCATTTTCTGTGACTCCCAGGATTGTAGGGAACTCCCTTATATTGACCATCCACTCCTAACTGGTCTCCTAATCAACATTAGAGAGCTTGGCTGATCTTTGCCTTGGAAACGTGGCTGGATAGATGCTAGATCAGGGGTCGGCAACGTTCGGCATGCGGCTCGCCAGGATAAGCACCCTGGCGGGCCGGGCCAGTTTTATTTACCTGCTGACGCGGCAGGTTCGGCCGATCGCGGCCCCCACTGGCCGCGGTTCGCCGTCTCGGGCCAATGGGGGCGGCGAGAAGCGGTGTGGGCGAGCGATGTGCTGGCCACGGCTTCTCACCGCCCCCATTGGCCCGGGACGGTGAACCGCGGCCAGTGGGGGCCGCGATCGGCCGAACCTGCCGCGTCAGCAGGTAAATAAAACTGGCCCGGCCCACCAGGGTGCTTACCCTGGCGAGCCGCGTGCTGAACGTTGCCGACCCCTGTGCTAGATGATCTCAACGAGAATTTGATTTTTAATAATCCACCTTTGCCCCCGCTGTGCAGTTTGCCTGGCGGAGCTCCTCATACAGTGGAGTGTGCCAGCAAAGCCTCTGCTTTGATATTGTGTTGGAGGGAACTCCCAGGAGTCACTTGTTCAAATTCCATCTCAGATGGACTCAGCCCCTCCTTGGTTATAGTTATAGCACCCCTGACCCAGACAACTTACCCCTAGAGCTCTTAATGTCACCCTTGGAAGAGTGCCTTATTTTGCTTTTGGAGCAGACCACGTGGTTGAGCATCTTCCTGAGGAAGGAGATCCCTGGGCTTCCACCCTATGAGGTCTTTGGCTTGTATGATTTATCGTGGGGGGTAACCCTGTGCCATGCTCACAGCGTCTGTCCCTGGGGATCACGATTGAGCATTTCCAGGGAAGGGCACCTGTTATAGGTTTGTTCACCCAGAGGTGCTGTCCCTTCCCTTGGCTGTGAGAAAGAATTTGTGCTAAAAACGGGGAAACCAATCAATGGATTCTCCATTCCATTGCTCATTCACCTCCCAGTGACCCTGGAGCATGGGGCACATCCCAGGCTAAAGGGAAACTTTTGTGGGAGCTACTTGCTAAAATATGGGCCATGCCTCACTGGTGATCTGCTGTCAGGTCCCTAAAAGCGCCATCCAGCAAGTCAATTCCCCACCCCCTTCCCCGCATGTAATAGTTATTTATGAGTGGCTATTATTGCCTGAGGTGAAACCAGATTGTTGGAAGCAGATTCATAGAATAAAAATGTAAACTTAGCACCTCAAAGGTGAAATTCCAGCCCCGGTGAAGCCAGTGGGACTTCAGTGGGTGAGGATTTCACCCCACACTCAGTAATGCTTCTTTCAGTCCTGTTTGTCAAGAGCAGGGATTGGAAGAGGTAGGATGGCTCCTCCGTAAGAGTAGAGGGGGAGAATGGAAAGGGGTCGGGAGCCTCCAAGAGGGAATGTGTAGCTCAGGAGCAGAGAAGGTCTGGGAGCAGACTCTCTCATGGTAGAGTACGAGGGATAAGGGCCGGATAAGGGGAGGTTGGGCTTAGGGACTTTCCAGAGGCGAGAACAGGAGTGGACTAAGAGCTGGAGGTGAAAGCCTCAACCTGGTGACAGGGAGGGAGCAGTAGAGGCTGGGGATGCTATTGTGCAGAGCACTGGGGCAGCAAGAGGCCCACGAAGCTCCAGCAATGTCCCCTCTTTGCTCTTTCCATAGCCAACTACAACAGCTGGCCCAGTGCCAGCAGTGAACGGGCTCAGCCCAGGGTAGCACCATTGTCCCCCTCAACTCTGAGGCGGAGCCCCGCTCCCCTCTTGACCCTCTGTGCAGGATGGGCATTGTCCTCTGCCTTGCTCTAGCTGCCAGTAGGGGGTGCTGTCTATGCATGTTTCCTGAGAACCCCAGTGCCACCGTCCAGAGAGCACACACCTCAAGGTCACGTTGAAGCTTGCACTCCCGAGTGGCAGATTGTAGTAGATGAATCTTTCCCAGGGCATTTTCATTCACTGCCATAATAACCCTTCCAGCTTACTGCCTACATCCTTCCCAAAATGAGAGGCACCAACCTTCAGAACCAGCCAGTCCCTCAAAAGTGGGTTTCCCTTTAGCTTGACCCTGATAATAAAGCCGAACAAAGTGATGGTGTGCGGGCGGAAGAAGGGGAAGGATGCAGGTGACCTGCATGTAGCCCTGATGTGTCCCACCCCATTGGAATAGCCACTAAACCAGCATTTAGCGAGTAAAGAGATCTCCTCTGTGATCGCAGCAAGGTCAGTGCTAGCTGGAGTTCCCTGATGCATAAATGCTAGTTGCCAGTCAGGTTTCCCAGGGGCTAGCATTATGTATGCGTTTGCTGTTCAGAACATAGCCCAAACTTTTGCTGTGAAGCAGCGTCCCATATCCTCACAGATGCCCATTCAGCCACCCTCGCTCCAACTCCCCGGGCTTATCCTCTGGGCTGATTCTCACATCTCTCTCTCCTCCAAACCACAAAGTCTCCGAGGACTTTTCCATTTGCGTACTGAGACATCCATATGAATGAACACCAGGCCCTATAAGTTGCACAGGGCTGAGGCAGAAAGGACATGCTGCCTGATTTTTCCACATGTGATGCCCCAAGTTCAAATGACAAGGGTCACAGATGGGGCCCTCGACTCCAAGCATCCGCTAACCCTCTAAAGTTGGGGTTTAATTTTCTGTGCATCCAGCTGAGAATGAGGCCCCTGGTTGCCTCCTCACTGCACATCTCTAGTAAGAGGATTCATTTTAAACAGCAACTGTCCTTGCATATCAAATCTTTCCTTTCCTAGGTAAATATTATGTATGCACAGTCTCTAACCCTGGGGGTGCTTTCTGGGGTATTGTCAGTTCTTGGGGAGGAACGAGGGGGTTTATGGACAGTTCAGTGGTAGAGGGGAAGGATTGCTTATGTCTTTTTGCTTGGCCACACTAATGAATAAAGGCTTTGCACTTTGCTTAAAGGGACAATGTCAGGACAGGGGTAAAAAATCAATACCTATTGTACTATCAGCAAATGAAAGAATTTAACTGTGGGCCCAGTTCTCATCTGGTGTATATAAGTGTAACCCCATTAAAGTCAATGGAGCTGTGCCAGTTTACACCATCTTAGAATCTGGCTCCTATACAAATCAAATTGACTCTTCACTCTTTATGCTGTTTATTTCCTTTTGACATTTCACTCTGGCTGGACCATGGCAATGCATTGACCCAGACCTGCAGAAGTCACTTCCAACCCTAATCTTTTATGAGTCTATGTCCCTTGCTTTTGCCTCTTTCTGATCCTCATGCATTAGCACAATGCAGTTACATGTAGGATTTACAACAACGCAGCAAGAGACATATTTTTAAAAGTAAAAACAAAACAAAGAGTCTGTTTAAAGGTGCCCGTTCATTTTTGGGTTTTGTAAAACTGATTTTGTATGAAAACCTAAATCTGGTGCCTACAGCATACTTGCAAGCTTTCCTTTCTATTATAACATGCCACTGTATTTGTCTGGAAATAAAAATGTTGCCAACTGTAACTCCAGCCAGAATATTAATTTACAAGATACCTGTTAAAATAGCTCTGTAGCAGTGGGCTGGCTAGTGTGTTTGTGCACCACTGCTCCCTGCTGGGTGGAATTAGAACTGCCCAACTATGTGTTTTTCTTGACGCTCTGGCTGGTAGAGTGCTGGGATTACATGAGAACCTCAGTTTTCATTTTAAAAAGAAGTACGTTTCTAGCCCTGCTGGCTGCAGAGAAGACACAACCTGGATGTAATTCTCAAGGTTTAAAAACCACACGCTAGACAAAAAGAACCCAAATGTATTTTTTTAAAATTTCATGATTTTTAAGCCATCTCAGGATTGCAAGGGGGTACGTTCCATCATCTTTGGATGCCTGGAGCTGGCAATGTTGTTTATTTATAGTACAGAAGGACCTAGAGGCACGGGCGCTCAGTGGACCCTATCCAGTTAGTTAATAGCAATTCTTCTGTGACTCAGGTGGCATGGGCCTGGTCTGTTGGCACAGGAAAAATCTTCATTCTAATCCACACTGCGTGTGGTGTTCTTCTTCATTAAGGCCCAGAGAGCTTATATGTAATAATTCAACCCTTTTAATTTAGCCATAGCTGTCATTAATTTCCAATTGTGCAAGAGGGAATAACCCACTATTGTCAACCACCCATGTTTAAAAACAAACCAGGCATCGGGCCACTCAAAATCATGAGATTTAGAAAGAAAAAGCTTTTTATTTGCCTTTCAGCTTTTGAGCCATTGGGATACCCATATTTTCCAGCTTTTCTCTGCAGCCATCAAGGCCAAGTTGAGATGCTCTCCTGTTCACATGACTCCAGGATCTGGGGCTTTAAGGCAAACACCAATTAAACACAAGACTCACAATAAAGTCAGACGAGCTGGCAACACTTCAAACAAATGTGGAACTCTGAAATGGGCACAGATTGGTTACAGCATGTTCATTGCATGGGTAGGAAGCTATATCATAAACCATGTAAGTGTGAACAAATACAGAGCTTATTCTTAACCAACATGCTTAAGGGCAGTGGGTCATCCCTGATATAGAGCAGGGCCCCACCCTCAGCTCCTCTTACTTCTCCCAGATAACTTGTTTGCAGCCCAGAGTACTCACAGTAACATTCCCCTACCTGGTGTCCAATTTACAGAGTCTCTAAATATCCAGTTTTCTCTACCCCTTCCCCCTGGTTAAGGGATTCCACAGCCTCCTTTCCCAGGGCTGTGATATAGCTCAAGCCAGCTTCCCTAACAGCTACATTCCAGCCCCACTTTATAGAGTTTCCCTTCTAGCAAGTCAACTAACAGCTAGGTTTTGATCCTGGTCAGGTGATATCTCTCTGATTACCACCTGGCCCCCATTCATTAGCTGGTCCGCTGCTCCCTTAAATACCTATTCCTTAAAGGGACCATGTCAAGGAACAGGGTGGGCTGGCCCAGAGCCCCCCCTTATTCTCTAATGGGGCCAGATCATTGTGAAGGTATATACCAGGAACCAGTGCTTACAGATGAAGTCCTATTTGTAGGTTAATTCTTACTGAGAAGAAACACATCTGTAGATGGGGTTTTTTCTGACCTCTCCGTTGCAAGGAGGGGTTCAGTATTTCTGCACCAGACCAAAGCAGCATCAGAACAATGCAATGAATGCTGGCTTTTTCCTTTAAACCCGTGACTCATTAATCAAAGGACCCTGGGAAGATCAACTTGCATGACTGTCACTGGCGCGAGTGACAAGGTCAGCAGCATTGAACTGATATGTCTGCAGCCCAGCCAGCGGGGTTGTTTTCCAGAGGGCGCAGAGAGAAAGAGGGGCAGAAAGGGAATCCGCAAGTCAGCTCTCGCATTTAGGTCAGTAGCTGGTACCAGCAGGGACTCGGGATCAGCAGACAAAGTTTTGGCTTTGTAAAAGGCACTGGGATGATGGCAACAAATATCAGCTTCAGGAGTAAAGAGGAAGCAAAGCCCTGGGCCACCAAGTAGCATTGTCTAATGGGCCAAACAGTGGGCTAGCAGTCAAGAGACCTGGGTTCAATTCCTACCTTGGGTGAGTTGCTTCCCCAACCTGTACCCCAGCTGTAACATGGGAATAATACTCCTTTGTGATGCATGTGGAGAGCTACTGCCAGGAAGGGGGCGTTTGTACCTGCAGAGGCAAAAACACTATCAATAATGTGCATTTACCTTAAAACATTGGGCTGCATTCAGTCTGGACAGGTTCTTGTTATCATTGCCATAGCTGAGTGTCCCATCAGCATTGATAAAGGGAGTCTCTCAGCTCTCCTGTAGGGTGGGGACATTTAATAGGGGGAATGAGGCAATAAGGGATTTGCCCAAGGTCACGCGGATGTTGTGGCAGAGGTGGGACGTGCATCTAGAGTCTTAGCCCAAGGGCATGTTCCAGTCTCAGAGGCGTGCAGGCAAAGCACTGAAATCTGACTGGAGGAGCAGGCTGTGGCCCCACTATAGACAGGGGTTACAGGGACTAGAGCCCTGCCCTCGAACCTGACAGGACCCTACAACAAGTGTTGAGTCTGGGCTGTGCTGGGTGGGAGAACAACTGGATCCTGTTGGACCCAACTCAGGTCAACTGTCCTTCTCCTGCCTGTGGGGTTGTTGTGGTGGCAGCTGCATGCCCTGCTCCTGCCAGCCATTACCACCTCATTGTGCTGTGAGTGTGCCAAGAAGTCCTCTAAAATTAGGCCCAAGCAGACCTCACCTGTGGACACGTTTCTTCTACTCGTTGGCCACATCTTGTCTTATCATTATTTGTTTTCGATGTTTGCCCTGGAACATCCAGATGAAGAAAATAAAGTTAATCACTGCCCCGCATGTGAGATTCCAGACACATGTCCCACATAAAAGAATCTTAGCACATGGGCACCATATGTCATTCCTGATACATGTCCCTCATATAAGCATCTTAGCACACGGGCACCACATGATATTCCTGACACATGTACCACGTATAGGAATCTTAGCACATGGCCACCACATGATACTCCTGACACTGGCCACCACATGACATTCCTTATACATGGCCAACATATCAGATTCTTAAAACAAGTCTCCCACATGACATTCCTAACACATGCCCACCACATGACATTCTTAACATAAGATTCCTAACATATGCCCAACATGGGCTAAACCTGACACGTGATTTCTCTCCAATCTTATGCCAAGAGTGCAATGCCAGATAATGATTATTTTTTCTTGCAAACTCTTTCAGATCCCTTCCCCAGAAGTATTTGAAGATCTGATTAAATTTTCTTTCCGCACCAACGTATTTGAAAACAACATTGGCTACCTGAGATTCGATATGTTTGGAGACTGCAATCTTCTAACCCAGGTGTCTGAGCTGCTGGTGGAGCATGTTTGGAAGAAGATCGTTCACACAGATGCATTAATCATAGACATGAGGTAAATTCTGGACAGAAATTCACCATGTATTCTATTTAAGTATCATTTTATTTGAAACAGTGAACTCATAGATTCCAAGGCCACATGGGACCATTGTGATCATCTAGTCTGATCTCCTGTGTAACGCAGGCTAGAGAATTTCCCCAAACTATTTCCTAGAGCAGAGCTTTTAAAAACACATCAAATCTTGATTTAAAAATTGCCAATGATGGAGAATCCACCACGACTCTTGGTACATTGTTCCAAAGGTTAATTACTCTCATTGTTAAAAATGTGTGCCTTAGTTCCAGTCTGAATTTTCTTCAGAACTAGATTTATGTGGTTCACTGTCATGCCAGGTCAGCTAGCACTGAAGGGATGAAATGAAGAAAAAGAAAATTCAGGGTGAATATCCAAGGAAAATTTTCTAACAGTGAGATCTATTAGCATGTGGAATGATGTCTCAAGGGAAATTGCTCCATCACTTGGGACATTGAAAACTAGATAGGAAACCTAGGAAATATACCATAGGACAGCGTTTTTCAAAGTTTGGGTCGCGACCCAGTACTGGGTCATGGTATGTCAGGCACTAGATCGCTCTGGTCAGCACTGCCGACCAGGATGTTAAAAGTCCCATTGGTGGTGCTGCCCAGCTAAGGCAGGCTAGTGCCTACCTGCTCCGACACTGCCCTGCGCCCTGGAAGCAGCCAGCAGTGGGTCCGGCTTCTAGGCAGCGGAGCCACGGGGCTCTGCATGCTGCCCCCGCTCTGAGCACTGGCTCCGCACTCCCATTGACTGGTTCCTGGCCAATGGGAGCTGGGGGGCGGTGCCTGCAGGCGAGAGCCACGCAGAACCGTTTGCGCGCCTCCGCCTAGGAGCTGGACCTGTTGCTGGCCGCTTCAGGCGCAGCGCAGTCCACAGTGCCAGGACAGGCGGGAAGCCTACCGCTGCACCCTGGCTGCGCTGCTGACCGGGAACCACTGGAGGTAAATCCGTGCCCCAACCCCACCCTCCAATCCCTAACCCAGCCCTGAGCTCCCCCAAACCCAGAACCCCTTCCTGCACCCCAAACCTCTCAGCCCCACCCCAGGGCCTGCACCCCCACAGCCCAGAGCCCTGACCCCCTCCTGCACCCCAACCCCCTGCCCCAGCCCAGACCCCCCCTCCCACACCCTGAACCCCTCATTCCCAGCCCCACCATGCAGCCCTCACCCCTGCATCCCAACCCTCTGCCCCAGCCCTGAGCCCCTCCCACACCTAAAACCCCTCATCCCCAGTTCCATTGGGTTGCAGGCATCAACAATTGTCTTCAACTGGGTCCTTAGAAAAAAAAGTTTGAAAACCATTGCCATTGGAAACAATCTTGAACTGACACAGGGCTGGGACCTCCTGCCTGTTTTCCATCTCTGATTTCTATACAAGCATTGACTGTATATGCCTTTGCTTACCTGCATGTATGGCTAATGATATATTTTATTATAGGTGATGGTCAAGTGATTCACTAGTAGAAAAATAGATACTACTATGGGCTGCACTAAGTTACATCAGGGGATCAGTGCAGATTGGTCCATGATTGGGGAGCATGGAGGTGGCTTAGAGCCACCTTTCCAATCCCCCCACCCCCCATTAGCCCTCCAAAGCCCAGTTGCAGCAAAGCACTTAATCACATGCCTAATTTTAAGCAACTTTACTGAGCTGCCCAACGTATGAAAAATGCTACATATTCTTAAGTGTGAGTTGCTGCTGCTCTGTGTCTTATCAACCATCTACATAGATGCAAATAGTTCTTTTATACAGCACTCCCCTCAGTGGTTTTCTTGCCTCAGCCCAGAACTACCGTTTATGGGGCCCCAATACAACCGGCAGATATTTACCTACAAAATAAACCCAGTGTCAGAAACGGTTTAAAACGCTCAAGAAACACATATGTCGGTTACAGTCAGGAGTCTCACCGTATTCGGCGTTTTGCTTAAAGCCCCAGCTCCTGGAGTCTGGTGGTTCTATGAGAATCATTTCCGCTTTCATTTTTTTAAAAGTAGATTTCTAGCCCTCACTGGTGCAGCGAGAAGTTGGAAAAGGAGACGCAAGCACATGTCAGGGCACAGAACCCGATAGAAAGGACCCAACGTTTATGAGAGTTTTGAAATCTCATAACTTTTCAGCCAATCTCACGTTTCTTTGAAGGGCCCAACTGCTGATTTTTGAATGCTGGGGACTGGCAATCACATTGTTATCTAGGTCTGGCCCCCATCCCTGTGCTATCTGAGCCACTCGCCACCGTTAATGGATTATCCCCACACAACACAGGGCTGTTATCGCTATAGTGCAAATGAGGAACTGAGGCACAGAGAGACTAAGGCCCAGATCCTCAAAGGTGCCTAACTCCTATTGATTGGGACCTAAGTGACTCGCCTCCTGTCATACAGGAAGTCTGTGGTCAAGGAGGGACTCGCACCCAGGTCTTGAAAGTTGTAGGCTAGTGCTCTAATCACTGAACCACCCTTCCCTTCAAGGCTGGATTTTCCACAGCAGCTCATTTTCCTAGAAGCAGGACATATGTACAGAGAGACAAGGCGGGGGAGGTAATATCTTGTATTGGCCCAACCTCTGTTGGTGAGAGCTGAGCGGCTAGAAAACTTGTCTCTCTCACCACCACAAGTTGGTCCAGTGAAAGACATCACCTCCTCTGCCTTGTCTCTCTGATATCCTGGACTGACACAGCTGCACCACCACTGCATATAGACAGTTAGTGCTGCTATATTATTATTGTCTTGGCAAAACACTCATCATTCCAGAGCTCTCAACAGTGGGCTAGAAAATTTGCAGTGGTCTCCCCACGGATTTTCACAGACTGGAAGCATTTGACATTTTCTGCTCCTTCCATGTCCTGTAGACTCGATCAACTCAACACCATGTGAAATCCGCACTGCAGGGCAGGCAGCTGCTCTGTCATCTCATTGCCTGGCTTCAGGATGGCTTTGTAGCTTTGTCTCTCTCTTCCCCAGCCAGCTGCTCTAGATCTGCATTCTGGGAACTCTCCTTAATAGCATCCTGGTGAGAAACGTTTGTCATCCTCCCTACCCGAAGAAAGTGACCTCAATGATTCAGATAGTCAAAGATCGGAAGGGAAACGGGCAGGGATCTTTGGCTGAATTACAGTGGTCTTGGATTGATGGCATATGAAAAATAATCACTTTCATTTACAAAGAGAGGTTCCTACACCAAAGGCCTTTACAAACTGGCTTCAAGGATCACCTCCCCTCTCTCTGAAGGGCAGCTGCCTGTGGGGGGGAAGCTTGTAATTGTTAGACAACACTCAGCAATGTTACGGGGCAGTTTAAGACAGGAAGTGAAGAAGAACTGTGAATTCTCCTGCAATTGTAGAGGGAGTTTAGGCAGGCAGAATGTAATTGCTTGAGATAGACTGGAACCAGGGATGTTAGTGAAGGGGTTCCACTCACTGCAGGTGCACCTCCGTGTGGCTAGGTGTGGGATTAGCTCTCACCCCCTCCTATCAGTTGCTCATACTGTGGCCCCTCTCTCACTCTCTGTGTCTCGGGGTGCTCTCTCTACATGACTCGGCCCTCTGGCCAGGTCACTCTAGTGCCCTCCCTTCCAGGGTAACAAAGTCACACCAGACAAGCTGTCTCAGGTGGTCTTTTGTTCCAGGTCGCCAGGTCCTGTGCCACTTTCCCAGTGTCTGGTAGGGGAACCCAGACCCACCCCACTACTCCTGTTCCAGCCCTATGACTAGCAATCCAGGTCTGCACAATCTCTGTTACAGTAGCTGTTTTCCTGGGCTCCTTCCTACCCCATTCTTCTCTCTCCTGGCCTATCTCTGGGTTTACCACTGGAGATTCCTCTGCTCCCCTTGGCTACTTCACCCCTCTCAATCACTTGTCAAAGTCCCCAGTCCACGGCAGGACCCAGCACTTACTCTTTCCTGGCTCTTCTCCTTGTCCCTGGCCAGCTCCCTTTCCCTCTAGGGAGTGACTGCAGACCTCCTTCCTGCTCTCACTTCCTGGCTTTACACTCCTAGCCCAGCTGGGCTTCACCTGCCATTAATGCTTATCAAGCCCTGGTTCCCCTCCAGGTGCAGCGTCTAAGGTTAACTGTCCCATCCTGACCCACATTAACCCGCTCAGGGTTTGTGTGGGGTGGACACCCCAGGACTCACCCTTCCTGCAGTGGGACCAGAGGACACCAGTTCCCATTGACAGCACGTTTTGAGGTTTCAAATTTGTCTGGGTTCCGCATTGGAACAAAACCAAACCTGCCTGCATTAAAGCAGAGCTAGGTCTAAATGCCTCAGAGTGGGCAGTCGGACACCAGCACATGGGGAGGTCCTGGTTCAAATCCCAGCTCTGTCTAATGCAGGGCACCATTTTTCATTCCCAGATCACGCTGATTCCAACAGAGCAGAAACTTGAATCTGGGTTTCCTACATCCCAGGCAGCACCCTACCCACCACCCTAGAGCATGTGAGAGATCCCCTCGCTCCCCAGCCTGACAGTCTTCAGCAAACTGAAACATCTCAGTTCCAACAATATTTCATTCAGTCAGAAATGGTCTGACCTGCCCTCGTCAGTACGTCAGCCTCACCCTGGCCAGCACCTCTAGCAGTGCGGTTCTGCGCTCAGGATTGCTCTACACTTATTGATGAGGAAAATGACATGTGCTGAATTACCAATATCCCTTGCTGCAGCCACGAGGCTCTTTAGTGTAAGTTCCTCAGCCTAGGCCAGCCTGATATAGACCAAAGTTCTGCTCTGTGTTACACTGGTGTAAATCTGGAGTATCTGCATAGAAGTCAGCAGAGTTATTCTGAATTTACACCACTGTAACAGACAGCAGAATTTGGCCCATGATTCCCCTTCCAAGACCTTTCTCATTTCATTATGGGGGAAAGGGGGGGGGAACTCATCTCCTGCCCCCAGCTGGCAATGAGCTCGTAATGACAGTCCTGCAGGAAAGGGACCGTGACTGGAGCCCAATGGAGTTCATGCTGCATGGCAAGTGGAAAGCTAAGGGTCCAGGCTTATCCAGTGACATCCATTAACCATGGCATTGCCTCCTGTACCCCACTCCAGCACTGTGCACACCCCTCATTACAGTGACAACTGCAGCAGCGTCAGCGTGGGCTCTGACAGGTACAGCTGGGTCCCTGGGATGTACTGGGAGCAGAGCCTCACTGTACTCTTCCTCACCATTCTTCATCCCTAGATCTCCACATGCTTTACAAAGGAGGTCGGTATCATTATCCCCATGTTACAGATGGGAAAACTGCGGCATGGAGTGACACAAAGTGACTTGCCCAAGGTTACCCAATGGGCCCCTGGCAGAGCCAGAACTAAAACCCAGGTCTCCTCTGAATCCCAGTCTAGTGCTCTATCCGCTAGCATGCAGGAGAACCGCATCTCAGGCTGATTTGGCTATCAGCGTGAGTCCGCTGTGGCCGTTCCCACATCGTGTAGGAAGCTGGGGTGATTTCCCTGTCTCTGATGAAGTCAGCCCCTGGATTCTACTAACCCCTCCCTGGGCTGGAGAGCCATTTTTTTTGCCTTGGAGTCTAGCTGGATTGCACTAAATATCAGTTACCTCCAGACCCTACTACAAGGTCTGTGCCTTCCCCCGGATGTTAAAGTACAGCAGGGGAACACCTTACCATGACAGCTGGGGAGCAAGGGCTAAGCATTTCCAATACAGTGCACCAGACAGTGTTCTGATTGAAATGGGAAAACAAATTAACTCATTCTCAAGCCCTCACTCCTCCTCTACACCAGCATGTTGAAATCGGCCCTGGGATGCAGGGCAAAAGGGAAATTCTTGTAGCAGCCTCTTGTTAAATCTCTGTAGCACATTACATTAACGTGTGTATACACCTGCTGTGCATACCGTCAGATTTACAGATTAGAGGTGCTCCGGATTGCCCTCTTGGGGGCGCTTTACGTCACAGCAGTACAACATATATGGCATTTGTTTCCAGGAGAGAAACGGCTGGTGTCATTAATGGTGACAGGTTTAAAAGGAATGATGTGTCTTTACAGCAGGAGCTCCATCTGGGGTGACACATCTGTGACTTATATCTTGAGCTGCTGATGTAGAATTAAAAAGGAGACTCTTAGTTTAAAAATCGTGGGCCAAAATTCTCAGCCTTGCATGCCCTAAATTAGGCACCTGCATCAATATTTAGATACCCAAATATGCCGCCTGATTTGATGAGGCACTGAACATGCACAGCGCCAATTGGCTTTCCTGGGCAGTGCAGGGGCTGAAAATCAGGCCCCTTATTCTGGTGCCTAAAAATGGAATCCAACATCTAGATTTACACAGCAAAATTTGAGCGTATTGGCTCATTTTTAAAGGCCTTTGCTTCTGCTAGTAAGAGCCTTAGGTTAATAAACCCGGAGAACTATAAGAATGTCATGTCCCCATTGATGCTGCTTGTTTACTTTGAGGCTGGTGGGGGGTGGGAGGTGGTGAGTCAGGAAAATAAGCCTAATTAGTTTCACGTCTTGTTTCTGGTCAGGTTCCCTTTCAGGTTCTCAAGCGGAAGCACAGTTCTGCAGCGTTAGGAGTGCAAATACTGCGGGGCAGAATGCACTATGTAAATAGAAGCCATAAGGTCTAGGCCATATTATTGGAGGTGTGCAAGCAATTGCACTCACTGCCACAGCACCCCCTGCCATCAGGTCAGGGTACTGCAGGGGTCTTCACTTCTAGCCCACTGTTGCTCACCTCTTTGGCTGTTTCTGTCCACATCTTAGCCCTCTGAGCTCAGTCTGGCTCAGTCACCTTCCAGTCCAACAAGAGACCCTTTCACCGTCTGGGGCTACTCATCAAAAAACCTGCCATGGGCTCTGTCCTCAGCCCGATCCCAGGTGCAAAAATCCTGTTAGAGGAACTCAGACCCACCTTCTGCTCTTGGTGCCGACCCTGGGCTAAGTGGCTAGGTCTGCTCCTTCAGATATGCTGTTGCTTTCATGGGCCATATCCTACATCTTAGCCCCTTACACTGCTTCCCAGTAGCCTGTGGTTCACACAGCCTCTCCTCTAGCTCCCAGCCCTCTCGACCTTTTCCCTGGGTCTTCTCGGTTCCATGGTCCTCCCCTGGAATGCTGATATCCAGGACTGCCCCGCTGCCTTCGCCAGGGCCCACCATAGGGACTAGTTCCATCCCTGCAGCCCTCTTCAGCTTATCTTCACTATGCCCTTCCCAGAGAGGGGGAACACCCTGCCTCTTCTGTCTCGGATCTCCTCCCGCTGACTGGGTTCTGTCTCTCTTTGTAGTGAGCCTTGACCCTGTCACAGCTGTGTCACTAATGGTAATTAAGCCACCAGATCAGGCTCAGCTTGGGGGTAGCTTGAAGGGCCAGCCAGCCAGCCGGTGACAACGCACTACAAAGCAGATGCTTGTGGGAGAGAGATGGGCAGGGCAGTTGCACTATTTGCAACAAGTGTTCAGTTATTTCCTTACATGTTCTGGATGAGGGGTTTTTTTGTTTGCTTTTAAACAGGTACAATATCGGAGGCCCCACTTCCTCCATAGCAGCCCTCTGCTCCTATTTCTTTGATGAAGGGCACCCAGTTCTCCTGGATAAAGTCTACAATCGACCCAATGATACGACAAGTGAGATCTGGACCCAGCCGCAGCTCGCAGGTGAGATGTCAATTGCCCTTTGCAAGAGCTTTTCCTTTCAGGTGTCGACGGATACTCTCTACCTATTTCTCACACACCTGGAATGCTGGTTTCCTAGGAATCCATCAGAGACAATGTTCCCCTACCACAAACGGCCCAGCCTGTATGGAGAATGGAAAAGCAATGAGCAGAGAAAAATTATATACTCCAAATGTCCGAGCTGGTCTAGGGCGCTGACCTGAGGAGAGCAGAGCACTCTGTCGTCCCTGGGAGGGGAGGGCTCTCAGCATTAGGCAGTGTCAGCTCCCTCGTGATTATAAGAGTGCCCTTTGAGCTCTAAACAACCCTAAATACTGATCTTAATGTTGGGGGGTGGGAAATCACAGACAGTGCTGACCCAAGGTGCTGCACTGATGGCCATAATTAGACATGGTTAGCACTCTGGAGCAGCGTGAATCATCATTTGAACCCCAAGAATGGACACAATCCCATTAACTTCAGTGGGAATTGGATCCGGCCCTACATATCCACTGTGACTACTGAGGATATCTTCTGGGAGATGTTCATTTGTTGGTGGCATGAGTTGTTTTTAAAATGAATTCTGGAAGAGAAGCCTCAAGCATGAGGCGGCCCCCTTTCTTATCACTCAGAGTTGGCTATCTAATAAGATCCCAGGATTGTCACTCTGTGTGTATGTCACGCTGAAGCCTAGAATGTCTGTACGGTCCATGTGAAGGGATGGAAGTGGCTACAAGCACGGCCGAGAACTTTTTGTTCAGAACATCGCCAGGTTCCATCATCACTGGGTTTGGTGACTGTTCCCGACCAATTTGCATGTTCTCTGCTTTTTTTTTTTACACTTTTTGACTTTGAACTGTGCCACAGCCTGGGCTCTCGCCTAATCATTAACTATAACACCGTGGGCACCTATGACAGACAGATATTTATAGAAGCTTTAAAAGCTTTAAAAAGACCAGATTTTTAAAGAAGCTTAGGATAAGATTTCCAAGTGCTCAGCTCTTGTTGCAACACCTAGGGACAGATTTTCAAAGAGCTTAGCACCCAACCAGCACCCAGTGTGCTGAACTATTTTGAAAATTTGTCACCAAGAGAAAAATCTACTGCTCCCATCTGGTTATGTAAGGGACATACCAGGTCAGTTCAGATTCCAACTAGAGATTTTCTATAAAAGGGCTTGGCAAAATCTCTGATCAATAGAAATGTTTTGCCTTTTTTTTAAATTGTGTTTGAATTCCATGGAAAGCCCTGTGAATGTAAAACATCCCTCCGCCCCCCCCAGCCCTTTCAACTCAAGCACAGTGGCAGTCTTCTTACTGCAGGAGAGCCCGAGAGGGAAACTGACTCAGCACCACAAGTGAAACTGACCGGCCTTGCTTACCATGTGTCATTTGAGGGCAAAAAGCAAATTCATGCCATTCAAGCTGGGGAGTGAGTGAAGGTTTCAAAACTCTTTCAGGGACTTCAATGCCAGGTGGGACGGAAAAGGGTTAACCTTTAATCCCCACAATGCATTGTGCCTTGGCTCTTCTTTGAAAGTGGAACTTTGTAAGGACATTTGCTCTTGCCTCTCGCAGGTGAGCGGTACGGCTCCCAGAAGGGCTTGATCATCCTCACGAGTGCTGTGACTGCCGGGGCAGCTGAGGAGTTTGTATATATCATGAAGAGACTGGGCAGAGCTTTCATCATTGGACAAGTGACCAGCGGCGGCTGTCACCCCCCTCAGACATATCATGTGGATGACACCGGCCTCTACATCACCATCCCCACCTCCAGATCTGTGAGCTCTGCTGATGGCACCTCCTGGGAGGGCGCAGGGGTGGCGCCGCACCTGGAGGTGCCAACCGAGACAGCTCTCATCCAAGCGAAGGAAATGCTCAACACGCACCTGCACAGCTCCAAATAGACTGGCTGGCTCAGCGAGCTTCCAGCAAGAGGGATCTAGGTGGTGCTTTTCAAAGGCGCTTAAGGGGGTTAGGTGCCCGAATCCCATTGATTTCCTAACTCCCTTCGGCCCCTTTGAAAATCGCAGCCAAGGCTCAAAGGGGGCGTGACGCACCCATCTATGGTGATGTTTGTGTGAGTGTGATGAGTATAGAAAATGCATCATGTGTGCTTTGGAAAATAACCTGTACGTTTCCCCTCCTTTGTCCTGAAGAGGAGTGAGAAATAGACGCGAGGGCCCAATTCCCAGCTGAGCTCATCTCCTGCCGGTCTCCTTGTTCACGTGTTCCAGAAGGACCCTTCTCCACCAGCCCCAGCACAGCCTCCCTGTATTTCTGGAGTTGCACTCCTAGCACTCACTCCCGGGCCCCGCCCCCAGAGAGATGGGTGGGGAGTGGGTGGGGAAAAGGCAATGGTGTGACTCTGCCCCCCAATGTGCTAGCCAGCATAGCTAAACCAGCAGGTCGGGATAGGAAGAAAGTGACCTGCTTCTAGTCAAAGCCAAGAGCAGATTGCGCCCCGTCCAGCCCAGGAGCAAGGGGGAAAGCGGTGAAGAACCTACCTTGCCGAGGCTGGGCTCATCCTGGGATGGCGCAGCTACATGCTTCTCTTGGCATGGAGTTAGTTAAGGGACAAGCGAGCCCGTAGCACCCAAGTATGGTAATTGACATTGGCCCCAATCAACTCAAAACTTCTTTGAACTTCAGGAAACCTCTGATCTAATTGTTTGTCTGCCTGTGTAGGGATTTATAAATACCCTCCGCTCATTGCGATCTGGGTCTGAACTCTGTTGCTCAACCCCATCTCCACTAAATACCTGTTTGAAGGCCCTGAAGGAAGTAGATGAGCTAGCATAGGCGCCCAGGTTTGGAAACTGCTCTGCAAAAGTTGAGTTAAATGTCGCCTTTCTGCAGTTTGCAGTGGTTACACATTGGGTTTGTTGAAACTCACTGTGCAGATTTAAAAACAAAAACAAAAATCCTGTGTTTTAAACACCGCATCACAAAGAATATTTTCAGAGATTGACCTGGAAAGAGTTTTAACCATCAAATAGATTTTGTATAATTTCTGTGATGTGTTCACCTTTCCAACATCACTCAGTGAAACTAGACTGTTCAGACATTTCTTTCCATTCTTTTTCATGTCTGGGTTTCTCGACACTGCAGGGGACTGTTTAAATGGATAAAAGTTTGCACAGGACCTTAGCTAGTCAAAGCGCTATATAAATGAAACATATTAAAAACCCTACATCTGGCAATGCCCACAGTTGTCAGTGCATTAATAAAAAACACCATGAAAATATTTGTATCCATACTAGGTTTTGTAAAAGTCCCTTTAAAGTCTAAATGAGCCAGCTTTGCTTCTTTTGTTTTCCAAACCACGAGTCTATATTTCCATGTGAACAAAGGTCATCATGTGTGAATGCTCCTATTTGCTGTTACTTACTCGCTATTTATTAATTATTTTCCTGTTTTAAAAATTTCAGTCGTCCAGTCAGGGGCCAGAAACTCTACCATGTGACTTAAGTGACAGCACTAATAGCAAACAGAGTTAATACTTCAGAACACACCTGTGGACCAAAATTTGTTCCCATGATGAACTACATGGTGATGATTTACGAATGACAGACACATTATAGAAAACAGCATCAGTCTGGGAAAAGAAACAAAAAAGCTACATTTTCTAAGCTAATCTATTTGCAATGGATAACTCAGCCAGCTCTGCTGAATCCCACTGGATTTGTCTTCACTAGAAAGTTAGGTCTTGTTAGAACATGACCTTGAAGAGTTGTGTTAACTTACGCAATGTTAATCATGATTTAACACTCAATGGACACAAGTACAATTGTGTTTAACACCACGTCAGCTAGTCATGGTTAAACTCTACAAGGCTTAAAATGGACCAGCTGATGGGATGTTAAACATGGCTTATCCCTGTCTACACTGACTGCTAAGTCATGATTATCATCATCTTAGTTAACACAGTGCCCCAAGGTCATGTTCTAACACAACCTAATTTCTCAACAAGAAAGACGAGGGCCATTGAAAACCATTTGTATGAAGAGAGATTGAAAAGGCTGGGGCTGTTAACCAGAGAGAGGAGATGAATAAAAGGGGATGTGATAAAAATATTCAAGATAATGCATGGGGAAGAGAAGGTAGCCCAGGAGCCCCTGTTTCCCATTTCACAACCCACAAACAATGAAACTGAAAGGAGGAAAATTCAAAAACAGAGGAAAAGGAAATACTTGGAAAGGGAAGCCCGTGGAACTCATTGCCACAAGATGCCATTGAGGCCAAGAGCTTAGCAGGATTCAGAAAGGGACTGAACACTTCTATAAACAATTGTAACATCAGGCATTATAATGGTAAATACTAAAAAAAACTTTGACGTAAACTCTAAAGACGGAGGGTTTAGATCTCATCCAATCCCCAACGGCTAGAAGTCAGAAAGAAATTTGTCCTGGGGCAGGTGTCCCACAACTGGCTGCTGCAGGGACCTGGCACCTTCCTCTGAAGCATCTGGTGCTGGAGACAGGATACTGGGGTAGTCTGGGAAGTGCCCTGTTCCTCATAGAGAGGAGCCCTGCGTGCAAAAGCACAGCACAGGGTTGTCTCCCAGACAGCGATGGGCATCCAAGAGCACACGACCCCATCTTGAGCAGTACATTCCCCAGGTGGGGATTGTACTCTGCGGGAGGGAGAGGCAGGAAAGGGAAAGCGGAGTGCCCCCGGGGTTGGTCTTGGGGCCGGTTTTGTTCAACATCTTCATTAATGATCTGGCTGATGGCATGGATTGCACCCTCAGCAAGTTTGCAGATGACACTAAGCTGGAGGGAGAGGTAGATATGCTGGAAGGTAGGGATAGGATCCAGAGTGACCTAGACAAATTGGAGGATTGGGCCAAAAGAAATCTGATGAGGTTCAACGAAGACAAGTGCAGAGTCCTGCACTTAGGATGGAAGAATTCCATGCACTGCTACAGGCTGGGGACTGACTGGCTAAGTGGCAGTTCTGCAGAAAAGGACATGGGGATTACAGTGGACGAGAAGCTGGATATGAGTCAGCAGTGTGCCCTTGTTGCCAAGAAGGCTAACGGCATATTGGGCTGCATTAGTAGGAGCATTGCCAGCAGATCGAGGGAAGTGATTATTCCCCTCTATTCGGCACTGGTGAGGCCACACCTGGAGTATTGCATCCAGTTTTGGTCCCCCCACTACAAAAGGGATGTGGACAAATTGGAGAGAGTCCAGCGGAGGGCAACGAAAATGATCAGGGGGCTGGGGCACATGACTGACGAGGAGAGGCTGAGGGAACTGGGATTAATTAGTCTGCAGAAGAGAAGAGTGACGGGGGAGTTGATAGCAGCCTTCAACTACCTGAAGAGGGATTCCTGAAGGGGGGTTCCAACGAGGATGGAGCTCGGCTGTTCTCACTGGTGGCAGATGACAGAACAAGGAGCAATGGTCTGAAGTTGCAGTGCGGGAGGTCTAGGCTGGATATTAGGAAACACTATTTCACTAGGAGGGTGGTGAACCACTGGAATGGGTTACCTGCCACTATTCAGATCTGGTTCTATTTTCGATCGGTGTGTCTAATAGAAGGAACTTCAATGGAGCCATATTCCACCAGACTGGGCAGTTCTGTTGAAATCTAACAGCTTTGTGAAATTAGGTCAATTTCACTGGAATTCCATTGAAGGGGGAAAAATTTCCAACATCCCGGTTCAACATCTTCAATTGTTTTTCTGTTGGATCATATTGCATATTGTACTGCAATATGCAACATTTTAAGTTAACATTGCCATTAAATATTTTGAACGACTTCAAATGATTTTTTTCCCTGGAATTTTGAAATTGCTGGTTTTCGTTCTGATTTGGAACAAAGCCAAATTGCAAAACTTCAAAATCCTTCATAAAGTGGAACTTCTGTCCCCCACCCCCTTCTAATTTACACAGTGCTAATGGCTGAGTTCCTATGGGCAAGGGATTCCACAAACAGGTTAGCTAAAATATTATTTTTCTCCTCGAAGAAAACAATGGCATTGCATAACCTATGAAGAAAAGTCTGCCGGGCACCCAAGATGCAGGGCCTTACAGAATCTGGTCCTTTGAACTGGTATTGAAGCAATTCCCCAACACAGGGGTAGAGAGCAGTGTGCAGCTGGAGGTGTCGACTTCCATGTGACATGCAAGACCAAGGCCCTAACCTCATGGTCATTGAAGATCCAGGATATTTTTTTACAAGAGCATGAGAAAATGTTATGCCACAACTGCACCAAACGGCCTTTGTCTTACTTATCCTGGGCTGCCTCTGATCTCAAAGACACAAAAGTCAATCAGGAATAGCACCCTGGATTTCAGAGGAGTTATTTCTGGATTTGCACTGGAATAAGTGAGATCAGAATCTGACCCCTAGAAGCCACAATCCTCATCATATATGAACGCTTCTACACTACTGAGTTCTTCATTACGCTTTATGGATTTTGACTTCTCCTTAACAGGCCAGCTCCCAGCTAAAGCCAGACAGAGCTAAGTTTGGCCCAGAAAACTTGGACATGAATAAATTCCTTATGTGATAAATTTCATTGGACACAGACATTAGAGGTGGAAAAGATGGGGGTGGAGATCACATCTCGCCCTGCCCGATGCAGGATTATTTCTTGCACTGAACGTTCAGTTTTAAATGACTCCAGGAACAGAACTTCCACCATATCCCTTGGAAGATGGCTCTACAGTCCAACAGAGCTCCTAGCCTCAATTTGCTTCCTCTCAGTTCTAGAGAATAAGCTGCAAGCTGTCACATGTAATCATTCCCTTGCCTTATCTTGGGTAAAGCCTGGGACTGTCTAGCTTGGTTTTTGGCCTGCATTTATACGGATGGGAAATTTCCACCCATGAATGCTGGGAAAAAGACACCCCCTGATTCATGGAACTCTCTCAAGAGCTGACAGGGAGTGTAATAGAGCATTGGATCCAACTGCCAGCCACTTGGGCCTTCACAGGTGTGCTCCTGACCACTCCGAATTTCCCAGTGATAACAGGGGAAATCGACTGCTGAGCCATTTGCCCTATATACTTCAGCGGGATTCCTTCAGTTAAGACACTGGGTGCAGCTCTGGTCCCCTGGCTCCCGCAGGCTATAGTACAAACAGAACGGGTTCAGAGACAGGCAGCCAGAATTAGTGGCCTGGAAAAATCACCATCTGAAGAGACACTGAATAAGCTGGAACTGTTTGTCTTAGACAGGAGATGAGTAAGAGGGGATGTGATAAAGGGAGTCAACGTCATGGATCGAGTACCTATTTTTACCTTAGGCATAATACAAGGGCAAGGGGCCACTCAGTGAAACTAAAAAGATGACAAATGTAAAAACTGATCAAAGAAAACGCTTATTTTAAAAACAAACATACCATTGGCCCATGGAACTCATTGCCACAAGATCAAGGTCAAGAGCTGAGCAGAACTAAACATTGACAGCCTATAGTGAGACCAGCCACAGTTCCTCGAGATAGCATTTCTTTTCATAAGGGACCTAACCCTCATGTTTCAGGGAATAAACTGAGCACTAACTGATGGGGGCTGGAATAAATTTCCCCAGCAGTAGGTTTTTCTATAACAGTCCATTACTGGGAGTTTAATACCTTCTTAACAAACAGCTGTCCCATGTTGGAAATGGGCTATTGGATGAGATACTCTGATCCACTACAATAATTGCTATATTTCCTTATTACTTTGCAAAATAAATGCTAGCAGTAGAGGGCCCATAACTCAGAACTGAGCAGTTCTGATTCCATCTAGCAGTGGGCATTGGTGACACATTCACCCTGGCCAGGGCACTAACATGGCCAGTAGTGAACAATGAACCAAATTCTGCCTCCACTGTATCTGTACAAACCCAGTGAAGTTATTGGGATTTCATGGGTATAACAGATAGCAGAATTTGGGCCTGTGTCTATTTGGTAACAGTGAGCACAAGCCACAACATCTGGATCTCGGTTTAAAGAAAGACGTTTCAGAGTTTGCAGAGTATGACCAGAACCCAGATCTGCTGATGTTCAATCACATTCTCTTGTGAGTTTGGTTTGGTCTATTACAGAGGAGGGTTGTTTACACAACTCAGATCAGAGCTTGGATCACAAACTCCCTTCTACAGCCATGGGGCTGTCCAGAGTCAAGGTTTCATTTCAAGCTGATCACTGTAATCGAGTAAGGCTATTCCCTTACATACACAACCCAAGCTAGGAAAGTGGCACCCTCTAGAGTCTGGTCCACATAAGAGTCTACTACATCTGTCAGCAAATGGCATTATTCCTTTAGTTGAAGTATTTCAGTCTGAAGCTTTCTAATGCTGAAGGTCCCAGGTTCAAGCCTGCTGGCACTCAACCAGCCTGTTATTAGAGCTGGATAAAATTTTTCTGTCAAACACTAAATTCACTGAAAAATGGAGTTTTGGTGCAACCAAAACACTTCGCAAATTTGGGTTGAATTCAATTAATAATTTCGGCCAAATAAAAAATGAGGAACCATTTTTTTCAAAAAAGTCAAGACATTCTTTCAAACCAATGTTGGAATGTTTTGTTTGACCCGAAGAAAGCATTTTCATTTTTTTGTTTTGTTTTGGAGAGAAAAACGAGGGGAAAAAAATCAATTTTGGTACAAAACTAATTGATTTTTTTTTCAGATGATAAAATCAATTATTGGCTCAGCTCTAATTGTTACGTATGCACGTAACAGCATCTCTCACACATGGCTAAAACAGATTGTTGTCTGTAAAGCAGCAGCTTCGAACCCAAATTAATAAAACATTTTCATTCATTTCATCATTTTATTTCCTCAAAAATATACCAACAAGGGCTTGGCTGCATTTTCAAAACCGACGACCACTCGGTCTCATGTAAACATATATTTTTTGTGAAGCATCAATTATAAATTATTGTAAGCAGCTGTTTCCTATAAGAAATTAATTTAAACACTGAAAAAAATAATGAGACAAACTAATGTTTTCCCTCCCCATCCCGCTTCCCCCAACCCAGTCCGGTGGTCGGCTCAGTCTACCCAGCTCTAATTATGAGAGGTCATGTGTCGGGATAAATGGTGCCGTTCCCGAAAGTACTCGTGGCAGATTGGACACGTTAGCTTCTCCTCCCGTCTCCTCTTGCACTGAGACTCAACTGAGGAGTAGTCCTTTTTGTGATGGGACCGCATGTGGAAGACTAAGTCGGACGTCATGCGGAAGGAGAGGTTGCATTTTGCGCACCAGTTCTGGGCGGCCACCCCAAAGGATGTGAAGGTGGGCGGCAGCAGAGTCAAGGAGGAAGAGGAAGAGGAGGAGGTGGTGGTGGCGGTTTGCAGCTGCCCCCCAACTTGTTTTGGCCACGGTTCTGAGGTATATGGGAAAGCGTTTCTCCGGCTGATGCTTGTCTGCAGCGCCTGAGAATTACACAAGTCACTGACAAAGAACTTGGAATTCAAAAGGTTGCTGTAGCACATGATGTCCGCTGTGGTGATGAAGCCAGACAGCTCCCCCAGGCTCTTCGGTAGCTCGGTCATGGGATGGGAGGAATTCCCAGCAGCCCTGTCCACCAGACACTTGGTTGGCTTACTAAAAGCACTTTTCTGCTCCCCCCGGGCTCGGGTGGGCCATACGAAAGAGAACGCGCTACCTGAGGAGCTCAGCACCATGTCCTTGGGCATCTGCTCTTTGCCAAACTGGCCCAGGCCACCCCCTTGCTCCACCTCCTTCGCTCTCTCATTCCTCAGCCGGTCCTTCATCCTCCTGACTTCGGTGAAAGCGCTCTGTTTCTGCTCCAAGGCATCCTTCTTCGCCGACAGCTTCCCTGAGCTGAGCTTCCAGACGGAGCCAGCGAAGGCGTGTTCCCCCACCGCCTCCTCCTTGCCCCCATAACTGTTAGCTTCCCCTAGGTTATTTGTCTTCTCTAACAACACCGTTTTCCTGCTCCTGTTGCTCTCTGCCTCTTCCAACTTTGTTCTCTTCTCCCCTGACAGTCCACGGGGGTCGTCTCTCCATGCGGCTATTTTGACCTCCAGATCCCTTGCCAGGCTGTGGAAGTTTGTGGCCTGGTCAGGCAAGTGGCCCTTCCCAGCCTTCTGCTCCTGGAGATTTCTCCACGGCGGAGCGTTCTTCTCCGGGACGCAGAGGAAGCGGACGTGGGCCAGATAGGAGTGCCCGCCTTTAAAGGCCTGCTCACATTCCGGGCACCTGAGCTCTGCGGAAACAGAAAATAGCCATTGAGTTTTGCATAGTCAGAGTCCCGGCTTCTTTTAAGGCCTGGCTGCTCTGGCTGACACTGGTCTAAACCAGGAGCAACTCCATAGCTGGGGCACTGGAGTCAAGCTAACTGGAGTGCAGGGTCAGGTGCCATCTTGCTACAGGAGGCACCTCGCATACATTTCCTTCCATACGTTCCACACCCCGATGCTGGCTGCTGAGTCAAGTGCTCACAGCAGACACTGGCCTGAATCGATCCTCCGAATTCTGTGGCAGCTCAAAACCCAAAACCCAGATCTGCGCCTGATCTTGCCAACACGCAAATCATCTTTACAATGGTCTCAATGAGAAACCCAGCTTCAAGCACCCCTGTGGATCCAAAAGCAGAATCCAAATGTGGCTTGCACCTCTCTCTCCTCCATAGATCACTCGGGAAGCCAGCGTACAGGGGACAGTCCTACCAGTTATACTGACAGAGGTACACCGGTATTCGTAAAACACTCCTATTCTGGAATAAGAGGCCTTTTTTCTATTTCATTTACATCCCCTAGGGTTACCATACGTCTGGATTTTCCCGGACATGTCCGGCTTTTGGGGGCTCAAATCCCCGTCCGGGGGGAAATCCCCAAAAGCCGGGCATGTCCGGGAAAATCGGGAGGGAGGGAGGGCTCGGTGGTGCTCGGCCGGGGCCTCTTTGGCTGGGGTCGGCGGTGCGGGGCCGGGGCCGGTGCGGGGCCGGGCCGGGGTCGCGGGGCCAGGGGCATGGAGCCGGGCCGGGTGCGCGGGGCCAGGGGCATGGAGCCGGGCCGGGTGCGCGGTGCCGGGCCGGGGTCCAGGAGCCGGGCGCGCAGTGCCGGGCCGGGAACCGGGGGCGCGGTGCCGGGCCGGGGACCAGGCAGGGCCAGGAGCCGGGGTCGCAGTGCCGGGCCGGGCGCGGTGCCGGGCCAGGAGCCGAGGGCGCGGTGCCGAGCCGGGGGG
>NC_048304.1:58475693-58529160 GCF_013100865.1 Trachemys scripta elegans | reverse complement strand
CCCTTACCTGCTTCAGGCTTCCCGCGGATCAAATGTTCGCGGGAAGCAGGGGAGGGGGCGGAGACTTTGGGGAGGGGGCGGAGTTGTGGCGGGGCTGGGGGCGGGGCCGGGGCCCCGTGGAGTGTCCTCCATTTGGAGGTACAAAATATGGTAACCCTAACATCCCCTCCAAAGCGACATAAGCTAAACTGATAAAAAGG
The DNA here is from genome assembly GCF_013100865.1 of Trachemys scripta elegans. Lineage (NCBI taxonomy): Eukaryota > Metazoa > Chordata > Testudines > Emydidae > Trachemys > Trachemys scripta. Next base: position 58,528,960 of record NC_048304.1, on the reverse strand, counting down.
CTATCTTATACTGCATGTCTATGTGGGAGGAGAGTTATACCGATATAAAACTCTACTGATTTAAATTCATACCTTAGGTTATACAAAAAAAACATTCCCACTTTGAGTTGGTGTGATAGGGCCCTCAGTGGCTGGGCAGCCCAGTGGCTAGATCGTTGGTTAGGTGGGCTGTAGGGAGACTTGAGCCCTCCTTCTCCCTCAGGTCCTGGCCCAGGGTCCTGTGTCGTTCAACCCCTAAACAGGGGAGATGGATCTTTTTCCCAGCTCTGAGGTGGGGTTCAGGGCCTGTTTTCCTAGCCTGCTCCCTATGCAAGTCTTTTAGTTGGGGAGTGGCCCCACTAGTCCAGGTGCCCAGGGCCGTCCCTAACCATACACAAAGTATGCAGCTGCATTAGGCCACCAGGAAATTTGGGGCACCAAATTTCCTGGTGCCCTACACAGCTGCGTGCTGCTCCAGCCCCTGCTTTGCCCCTTCCCCATGGCCCCCGCCCCTGCTCTGTACTAGCCCCACCTCTTCCCACCCCTGCTCCGCCCCAGCCCCGCCCCCACTCCCCTGAGGACTGCAGTAGGGGTCGGGCCTGCACTCACCAGCGGCGGTAAGTGCAGTGACCCGGGCCCAGCCCGCTCCATGCCGCTGGCTCCCAGCCGCGCCGCTGGTGAGTGCTGGGGGGCAGTTGCCCCTACCCCCAAGTCCAAAGGCTGGGAGCCAGAGGAGCAGAGCGGAGCAGGCTGGGGCCAGGTCACTCCACTTCCCGCCGCCCGGTGAGTGCGGGGTCGGGCCTGGCTTGCACTCACTGGGCAGCCGGAAGTGGAGCAACCCAGCCCCAACTGGCTCCGCTTCACCGGCTCATGCTGGAGGGTTGTTTTCCCCCTGCCCCCTAACCCAGCCCCCACAAAACGGAGGCCTAGGGCTGCGTAGGGCACCAAAATGGCCTTGACTGAGCCAGACTCCCTTCTTTTCTCCCCCCCTCCAGGCCTGGCGTTGGCTACAGGTATAACGGGGCGGGGCTAGCTGAACCCAGAGGTTTTCTTTAACCCCTGCTGTGCCCGGCAGCAGTCCCTCTGCTCCTTCACAGGCCATTATAACCAATTTTAAACCGATCTAAGTGTGTCCACACACACAAGTTGCACTGGTTTCACTAAAATCAGTTTGAAAGCAGACTGGGTGCAGACTCCTGTGTGGACACATTTCTATCGGTTTAAAATGGGTTATAGCAGACAGCAAATTTACTAACACAAGCTATCCTGCTACAAGCCAGATTTAAATCAATTCGAGACCCTCCACACTGGGTTTAGCACCAATTTGACAAAGTCCGTTTAAAAATCACACCATAAGTTACACTACAGCCTTTTGAGTAGTGGTGTGAAGCTGTCAATCTTTCCCTATGTGCAGTGTTTCTTTAAAAGATTGTACTGCTTTCTGTGTTACTCATTTTCAAAGCAATTCACTTAGTATAAGTGAATCTCTCCCAGCCAAATGTGTTCCCAAGAGCCCCTGAGAATCAGGACCATCTACACTTACCCAAGTCTTGGCTAATTTAAGCAGATTGCGCTGCATCAAGAAGTGTTCAGACCCTGAGCTGTTTTCTGTAGCCCAGTTCAGTTACATCATTCGAGCTAACCTCTGACCCTAGGGCAGCACACCCGAACCCCTAGGCTCGAGCAGCTAGCCCAAGTCTCCGCTGGAGCAGCAACGTCCAAAGAGCTATCCTTAGTGAGCTAGCTCAAGCCCTGTTAGCACAAGACTATTTACCATGACTGGAAGACTCCCTTCATTGACTCCAGCTCAGTGCACCAGTAAAAAGATTTGCTTCTAACTGCCCAACCTTGAAAGCCCAGCCTGGGATCTGAGAGTCAAGCTGGTCCCTTCCCCGCTTGCCCAGCATCACCTGTAACAAAGATCTTGCCCTCAGTGATACCCGCACAACCTCAGCGTCTGGCAATTTTCCCTTCAGTACTCACCGGTTTGGAGAGTCCTGACTTCGATCGCGCTGAAACCCAGGAGGCTGGAAAGCTCCTCATCGTACCACACAAGGAGCTCCTCGTTTTTGCCTATTTTTCTAGTAGATCGATAGTACAACTGGCTGTTTTTTAAGTAGGCTTCCAAGTTCTGTTCCTTGCTATTGGCTGCTGCTTGAACGAGCCTCATCCAGGGCAGTCCAGCGGAGCTGTGCACCGAGGTGACATCTACCTGTTAGACACAAGGCAAAAAGGGAGACAATAGGGACCCAGGATGCACAAATTCATCAACACTCTCGGCAAAGCCTGTCCTTTCCTGTCTTACACATGATCCAATATGTAAGGGCTGTGGCCCCGATGCCGCAAACACTTACACAAGGGGCCTGATCACAGTGTCTGCAGCCTTCCTGAACTACACCCCACGCCCAGGGGACCACAGAGATGGTGGAGCAGGACAGAGACACCAGAACGCAGCAGGTGGCACCGTCTTAAATGGCGGAACATCTTGTGCATCCCGCTCAAAGAGTGACAACCCCCGATACTCACCCTCTCTCCCTGCCTTGCTGCTCCCCCTCCACCTCTCCCCAATCTTCCTCTGCAGCATACGTGCCCTCAGCCCTAACACAGTCATTTGGGAAATCTCACCTGCCCACTTACCTCTCTCCTCTGGCTGCAAAGAGAAGGAGCCTCCCCAATACATACAAATGCACACACGCACAAGGTTCTTCCTCCATCATTTCAGTATCACCCCGTCTCTAACAGGCCATGTCAGGGCAGGACTGTCTTCAAGGGGTTGTGACACAGTGACCTGCTGTTGGTTTGCTGCTCCATGACAGCAGCTCTTTCCAGACCTGACACACTCACTACACCTAACACACCATTGTCACGATATATACCCACAAGATGGCATGTAATATATCACTGGACAATTAATAACTCACTGATCATTAATATCTTTGCATGGTGCGTGTAGAGGGTCTGTACAAAGAGTTATGAATATGTGCTCGGATTATGTTATTAAAATGTGTTTGGCAAGCAGTGCGTAAGTCTAGCCTGCCCTAGACAAGGGAATGAGTATCTGCTTGGCTGACCAGCCTGGTTGTCAGGCAAGGAACACAAAGGTACATTTAAACAAAGCCATCAGCCTCACGAGTGGGGGAGATAGCCTCCAGACTATAAAGTCAGGGGGCCTGAACCTCAGCTGAGAAGTAATTCATAGAATCGTAGAATATCAGGATTGGAAGGGACCTCAGGAGGTCATCTAGTCCAATCTCCTGCTCAAAGCAACTAAATCATCCCAGCCAGGGTTTCGTCAAGCCTGACCTTAAAAACCTCTAAGGATGGAGATTCCACCAACTCCCTAGGTAACCCATTCCAGTGCTTCACCACCCTCCTAGTGAAAAAGTTTTTCCTAATATCCAACCTAAACCTCCCCGACTGCAACTTAAGACCATTACTCCTTGTTCTGTCATCTGCTACCACTGATTACACACAAGATTACTGTATTATAAAAGTGCATCGAGTCAGGTCTTTTCTCAACACTAATGACACACTGGTGATTAATATCACTGCGAAATGTCTGTATTAAGACAATATGAGGAAATATGGCTAATCACTGATATTACGCTTTAAAGTCTGTGACCAAACTGGGATAAACAAGCTTTCTCCCAGTCAGGAGGCAGAGAAGGCAGCTATCTACCTGTCTCCAGTGAAATTAAGTAAGCCTCATTTCCATACAAATCAGCAGGGACATGAGAAGTTCACCGGAAGGGAAGCACTGAGTCTGGGGACAAAACAGGGAGCTTGAGAGAACATAAGGAAAGAGAAGAAGCCATCTTGGTATCCACAAGGGACCAGACCTCTTGCAAGCAGAGAAAGACAGGAGATTGGAGTCTCTGCAAGACTTGCTATCACTTAACCTAAGCCCTTTTGTTAATAAACGTCTTTTATTTTTACTGGAACCCAACACAATGCTGTGCTAGCAGGGCAGGATATATTTCCCCCAGCTGTAATGTGCTTTTGTCGCTTTAAAGGAGCAACAAACTCTATTCATTCTCGTAGTGCTCCAGGACAGAGCTGGCCACTGCAGGGCAAATGGTCTGGGGGAAATTCAGGACTGGCAAGTGTTGAGGCCCCCCAGCAAGTAGTAACCCAGGCTGGAGGAGAGCAGAGCAGGTCTGTTGTGCTGTAGACAGGCTGCTGGGGTCAGAGAGCTGAACCAGGGCTGCACGGCACACAGACACTCAGGGGACTGCAGATTGTCTGCTGGCTGTCGGTGTCCAGGCTGTGAGCCCCTGCAGCAGAGAACTGAAGGAACCCAGGTTTACAGGGCTAGCAGTGACACTCCCCGTCACTGGTGTGGGTTGCCCCCCAGAACATCAGCCCTCCAGGCCCTGTGATGTCATGGAGCAGGTCCTCAAGGGAATCATTTTGAAGCACTTGGAGGAGAGGAAGGTGATCAGGAACAGTCAGCATGGATTCACCAAGGGCAAGTCATGCCTGACCAATCTGATTGCCTTCTATGATGAGATAACTGGCGCTGTGGATATGGGGAAAGCAGTGGATGTGATATATCTTGACTTTAGCAAAGCTTTTGATACGGTCTCCCACAGTATTCTTGCCAGCAAGTTAAAAAAGTATGGATTGGATGAATGGACTATCAGGTGGTGTGACAGACCCAGACCAGTGAGGTACAGGAGTCTGGTAGAGGGCAAATATACTGGTCACTGGATGAGTAGTTTTCTGTTCCCTGAGTGACCAGAGCAGGGGCTGCACTAGAGTAATCAGGAACCTGCTAGAACCAGTTAAGGCAGGCAGGCTAATTAGGACACCTGGAGCCAATTAAGAAGAAGCTGCTAGAATCAATTAAGGCAGGCTAATCAAGGCACTTGCGTTTTAAAAGGAGCTCGCTTCAGTTTGTGGTGTGAGTATGAGGAGCTGAGAGTGGGAGGGTGTGCTGCTGGAGGACTGAGGAGCACAAGTGTTATCAGATACCAGGAGGAAGGTCCTGTGGTGAGAATAAGGAAGGTGTTTGGAGGAGGCCATGGGGAAGTAGCCCAGGGAGTTGTAGCTGTCATGCAGCAGTTACAGGAGGCACTATAGACAGCTGCAGTCCACAGGGCCCTGGGCTGGAACCTGGAGTAGAGGGTGGGCCTGGGTTCCCCCCAAACCTCCCAATTGACCTGGACTGTGGGTTCTTCCAGAGGGGAAGGTCTCTGGGCTGTTCCCCAACCCACATGGTGAATCTCTGAGGCAGGAAAATCTGCCAATAAGTGCAGGACCCACCAAGATAGAGGAGGAACTTTGTCACAGTGGATAGAAAGCTGGCTAGCTTGTGGGGTTAACGGGACTGATCAACAGCTCAATGTCTAGTTGGCCGCTGGTATCAAGTGGAATGCCCCAGGGGTTGGTCCTGGGGCTGGTTTTGTTCAACATCTTTATTAATGATCTGAATGATGGGGTAGATTGCACCCTCACAAGTTTGCAGATGACACTAAGCTGGGAGGAGAGGTAGATATGCTAGAGGGTAGGGATAGGGTCCAGAGTGACCTAGACAAATTGGAGGATTGGGCCAAAAGAAATCTGATGAGGTTTAACATGGACAAGTGCAGAGTCCTGCACTTAGGAAGGAAGAATCTCATGCACTGCTACAGGCTGGGAACTGACTGGCTAAGTAGTAGTTCTGCAGAAAAGGATGTGAGGATTACAGTGGATGAGAAGCTGGATCTGAGTCAGCAGTGTGCCCTTGTTGCCAAGATAGTTAACGGCATATTGGGCGGCATTAGAAGGAGCATTGCCAGCAGATCGAGGGAAGTGATTATTCCCCTTTATTCGGCACTGGTGAGGCCACATCTGGAGTATTGTGTCCAATTTTGGGGCCCCCACTACAGAAAGGATGTGGACAAATTGGAGAGAGTCCAGCGGAGGGCAACAAAAATGATTAGGGGGCTGGGGCACATGACTTAGGAGGAGAGGCTGAGGGAACTGGGCTTATTTAGTTTGCAAAAGAGAAGAGTGAGGGGGGATTTGATAGCAGCCTTCAACTACCTGAAGAGGGGTTTCAAAGAGGATGGAGCTCGGCTGTTCTCTGTGGTGGCAGATGACAGAACAAGGAGCAATGGTCTCAAGTTGCACTGGGGGAGATCTAGGTTGAATATTAGGGAAAAACTATTTCTCTAGGAGGGTGGTGAACCACTGGAATGGGTTACCTAAGGAGGTGGTGGAATCACCATCCTTAGAGGTTTTTAAGGCCCGGCTTAACAAAGCCCTGGCTGGGATGATTTAGTTGGTGTTGGTCCTGCTTTGAGCAGGAAGATGGACTAGATGACCTCCTGAGGTCTCTTCCAACCCTAATCTTCTGTGATTCTATGTGTGAAGAGCTGCCTGGGGTGCAGTTTCTGCCAGCCAGCAGCACACACAGGTAGTTCTAACCCTACATGTTGAGCTGCCATTGCTGCCCACCCTCCCAACCGGTAGCTGGCTCCTGCAGTCCCCATGCCAGCCCAGCTTGCAGCTTCCTCTGTCCATCCAGCCCTCCAACCTTTCCTGGCCAGCCTCGGAGCTCCCCATGCTTCTTGCTCCCCACCTGGCTGGTTGCCTGGCCTCTCTGCTGCTCTCCAGCGCCCACTCCCCTGGCAGCATTCAGATCCCCAACACTACCAGAAATGCAGCGCTCCCTGCCCCTGCAGAGCTCCTTCCCTGAGAGGCTCTCAGATCACCTCACTGCCCAGTCATTCAGCCTCACTCATGCCACACCTGCCCAGTCCAAGATAGGCCAGGACCATTATCCTTGTGGTACAGATGGGGAAACTGAGGCAGAGGGAGATGAGGCGACTGGCCCAGGGTCACCCATCAAGTCAGTGGCAGAGCTGGCAACTCAAGATTCCTGGTCTGCTCTCTAGTCAATAAGCCTTAATCCAAAAAGCATAAGTATAGTACACCAGCTAGAAACAAGAAACTCCATTCCATTGTTCTGTATTGTCAATTCACTCCAGAGGGGAAAGTCCTAGAGAATTTAATGTAAAATGATAACCTCTCCCTAGGCTATAATGAACAATCCATTAGAATTTAATAAAGAACTAGATCCCTGCACCTGAATCCTATAGGATGGTTCAAAACCCCTACAGAAATTATCTCCTTCTCCATTAAATTATGGAGGGCTTTAGAATTATTACAGCAGAACCCTACTGAAATCCAAAGGACTCTCCAAATGTTTATCTCTACTAACGCCTATAGAGCTTTGCCATACAGGATATTATTAAATACAACTAATAAGCACTTGTACCTTGCTCTCCAGCTTCAGAAATAGTGCAGTTTATTCATATTTTTGCATCAAGTAAAAAATTCAAATTTATGTCAAGGTATCCATAAAGGACAAGCTCTCAACAAGTGAATGCTGCAGACTCAATTATTTCTGAAATAATGTGGTATAGCCTAGTGGTTTTCAACCAGAGGTCTGGGGACCCTTGGGGGGCCACCAGCAGGTTTCAGGGCGTCCATCAAGCAGAGCCAGTGTTAGACTCGCTGGGGCCAAGGCCAGAAAGCCAAAACCCCACTGCATGGGGCTGCCACCTGGGGCTGAAGCAGGGGCCTGAGCAACTTAGCTTCATGGTGCCCCTATGGCGTGGGGCCCAGGCAACTGCCCTGCTTGCTACTCCCTAATGCCAGCCCTGGCTTTTATATGAAAAAAAAAAAAGGCTACAACAATTGTTTATTAAGTGGGCCATGGAGTTTTTATAGCATATCGGGGGGGGGGCCTCAAAGAAAAAGATTGACAACCCCAGGTATAGTCGGTAACAGTTAATATGTGCAATATTACATAACCCCCACCCCCACCCATATTAAAAGAATTATATTTAGGTTACAAAGTCAAGCACTCCAAAGTTTAAAAATGCCAGAATTTAAGGTATTTCAGGTTACCTGTGCAATCTTAACTCCGCCCCCTTGCGCATCTGCATTATGATATGCTCTTTAATTACATGATCTCATACTATTTTTTTCAGCAAGACCCCAGCTCATTCAGTGCACAAGATGGAGGATGCTCTGAGAATGGTACAGCTATTCAATATTACTTTTATCCTCATCACTCTATGTGCGGCCCCTGCCTTATTCACTGCACGCCCTTCTAAACTTGCACTGAATAGGGAATTATTAGTTTCCTCATGGGCTTTCCTTTGGAGCTCATCACAGCAGTATCTAAGCCTAACAAATATTAATTGCAAGGGAGAGAGGTTTCAGAGTGGTAGTCGTGTTAGTCTGTATCAGCAAAAAGAACGAGGGGGGTTCCACAGCTTGGAAACTGAGGCACAAAGCGATTAAGGACATTTGCAAAAAAAAGTCTGCTGATTTTTGAGCGCCTCAGTGGTTGTTTTGAAAGAGAGATGTTTGGAAATGAAGCATATTTCACCCCCAGTGATTTCTTTCTCTGTTTCTCCACTAAGTGCCTTGCAGCTATACCACAGGGTTTTGTAGGAAAAACAGGGTTTTGGACATCGCTGCTCTGTTTTTACCCCTCGGAATGCATGCAAAAGTATGCGCACATTAGCAGCTCAGCCAGAAGAATGAACTGTTAAGAGACAATTAGTGTAAGAGTTAATTAGCATAAGGGAAAGAATAAATTAGCATGCCTTGCAGCTGGTTCCCTTTAACTATGTGGTACTTAATGATGATTGACAAATACAGAAGTCTGATGCCCCCAGTGGTTGTAACTAATAGCTAGGACAAAGGCTGTCACTAATTAAGGCCTGGTTTTCAGAAATGCCCAGCACTGACTCACCGCTCTGAGCACAGTCAAGGGATGCGTAAGATCTCTGGAAATTAGGCCCCAAGAGAGAGAGGGCTGAACACATGGAAAGGGGACAAGGAATAAGTGAGAGCACAGGACAGAGCAGAAGAGACATCAAAGCCTAGCTCTGGGTGTTTTGGTCTGAATGTGGACGTACTGCTGTGCCCAAAGCCCAGCTCCTCTGCTTATGGGTCCCTTGGACAGTTGTGTACTTCCCTTGTGTCTACGGAGCAGGGAAGGCCTCAGTGGCCTGGAGGGGCTCAATCACAACTCCACTATAAAGAGGCTTGGCTTTCAAGGCCCCTTGGGGAGGGAAGAGAAGGGACCTTTCAGGAGAAGGAGACGGCACAGGATGCTGTAAGTGGCGGGGCATGGGGCAGGTTGGGTTTAGCAGACCTGACTGATTTACAGATGGCTGGCTTGCTTTGGTGGAGGGGGAGACAACAAGGCTTCCCCAGCTTGATCTATGCTAGTTCTTAGGTTTGGGGTGCAGAAAACATTAAGGAAGCTTGTTAAATTGAGGGTTCCGGGACTCTATGGGGATGACCCACTGAAAAAACAGCAAGGGGAGAAGAAAAGCAGATTCCTTTGGGACTCAGAGTTAAAGGCTCTCCAGTTGGATAGTCGCTGGGCCAGAGACTGAGCATGAGAATGACTCTATAGCCTGATGGGTAGGGCACTCCCCTCGGGTATAAGAGACCCGACACAGGCCTCCCACTCCAATGGCTATTTAATTGTTTAGACACAGTGGAGCAGCTTGAAGAGGAGAGAGTGAGGAAGCCCTCTTATTGGAATACCCTATCGCTCAGTGATAGGGCACTCACGTGAGAGATGACAGAGCCTGGTTCAAATCCCTTCCCCCCCAGACAGAGGGAAGAATTAAAGCCAGGTCTCCTCCACCCTTTGTTTCTTTTTGCTTTTGTCCAAATGCACGAAAGTGGAAATGTCTCAACTCCAGAGGTTTGGGTTTTGTGATGCTGCAACATTCCGATTCGGGTTGAGCAGCAATTTTTGTTTCGACTTCTCGCTTCGCTGGAATATTTCATAAAACACTGGTTTTGGTTTGACCCCAAATGATTTGTTATTTTTCTAAACTGCCAGCGAAACAAGAAATCCCTTATTCATCCAGCGCCTGTCACAACTCCCAGTCAAAATGCCCACAAAGTGTAACCCCTGCGAGCACTATGTGGCTGTGCCACCCTTTAATAGCTGGTCCATGTAACTTAAGAGCCTACTCCATATTGTCAGAAACTCAGCCAGAGGCTGTGGGTGCATTACAGGAGTGGGTGAGTGAGGTCTGTGGCCTGCAATGTGCCGGAGGTCAGAGTAGATGAGCATGGTGGTCCCTTCTGGCCTTCAAGTGTATGAGCTAGCTGCTAAGGGAGGGACTTGATCAGCTCAAGCAGTAGCAGCTTGCATTTTGGGGACTGAAGGTGCCAGGTTCAACTCTCCCCCTCCCCCCCAACAGCATGAAAGGGGCTGGTTACGCAATGGGGAACACCATAGTTACACATGGAAAGGGAGGTGTCAGCCCAGGTGTGTCAGATGACGTGGTTTCTAAGAGACAGTAGGGCTTTAAGATGCTGCTCTGGCTGTACAACCCAGAGCTAAGCCTCACCCTGCCAGCCCCAGCCCACTCCAGGGACATCTTTCTCCAGACCGTCCAGACTCCCACCAGGGGTCTTGTGGCAAAGTCCCAAAATGCAGCCTGAGAGTCTGGTGCTAGAGTCCAAACACACACAAACAACCCTGACTCCTCCCTCCGGGCACCCAGGCCCCCTCCAGAGATCTGATATGGCCGCAAGAGCAAAGGGGAAGAGACACCCCCCTGCAGGGGCTGCAGCAACCCCCATGGTGCAGGGAGAGACAGGGTGGAGAAGCATGCTCTGCTCATACTCCTACGCTCTGTCTAAACAGGAGCAGCCTGAGCCCATTCTTAGACTTCAAAACGCTGCCCTGAAGCCACTCGCTCTCCCTCAGGGATGCCAGGCAGTCCCTGCAATGGGATAGCGTGATCCCTCCTCAGCCTTGAAGGGCCAGTATGCCCCATGCCAAGCCCTCTTGGTTGTTCATCTCCAAGTGAAGACATGCCCCTCATTCCCCCACATCCTGGATCAGTTCAGCGGCAGGTCAAGGGTGTTTTGGCGTAGGACGGTACTCATGCTTTGGGCTCTTTCCCCCACGGGAACAGTCCTTGCTGGGATCTCCTCAGAATCCAGCCTCCAGGTCAGCACCGTGCTGGGCCAGTTTCCCCTCTTGGCAGAGTTATTAGCTGTGCAGACCTGGGGATAAAACTATATCCCATGCCAATGCCACCGGCCGAGAAGAGCAATCCAGGGCGGGTGGGGAGAGGGGACAGCTTTTCCAGTGCAATATAAAATACCAGGCTCTCCTACCTTAAATACATAATGGATATTTCTTCTCTCGGAGCATTTCAGAGCAATAAAAGCAACAGTGTCCAACAAGGTGTTTTGCAGCATACATGGTCCAAAACTGGCTTCCTCTGGGATGTCTTGAGTAGTATGGACAGTTGCAAACACATCTGGGAAATGATGATGCAAGAGCTTGTTGTCACTCGTCCAGAGGAGTTTAGGCAAAGATGTCAGTTCCATCCTCAACCTGCAACAAAGCAAAGAATCACTTACACTGGGGATAGGAAATTGAGGGGGGGGGGATAAATCTGATCATGATTTATACCACAAAGGCTGTAAGGAATTGGAATTGAATTATAACCGGATGGGAGCTTTAAAGCTACTGGGGACCAACACATTGGCATTGGTGGAGTTTTCCTGGCACATGGGAGCTTGTGGCTTTATTGATGTCCAGCCCAGAAAGAGACAAGCTATTCCGCACTAAAGCAGCAATCTTAATCTTGTGAATAAATCAGTCAATCTTTTCCAGGGCACTCAGTCAGCTGCTCCCACGGCCCAGTAGCTCCCACGATGCTGACCGCTTATACGCAGGACCATGAAGCTTTGGGCACAGTAGGGAAAATCTCCAGTTGATGAAAAGAGAGCCAACTAGTCCACCCTAATCTCAGTCCTGTCTATTACAGGATCACAGGCTGCCGGACTTTCTCAAGACACAGTCATTGTCCACTTCAGCCCCCAAAATGGAAATGCTGGGATTGTTCCAAATGCTTGTGGCTTTTCTTCATCAACTGAAGATTTCTCCCATTGTGCGTGCTGCCTTTTATGTCTTGTTTGTACTTTGTAGGGTGTGAGCCCCGGTGTCCTGGCCAGATTCCAGCTGGGGAAATTACAGTCCACTACCTAAAATGCCCCTTTCTTTCCTGGCCTGCTTTGTTGAGCCTTGATGCTGTGTGCTGTTAAATGCCTGCTGGGCTGCACCCCTGAGATGGCTGCATTTCAATTTACATTAGATTAGCTAGTAAATAAAGTGATTTGAGATCCTTCTCGGTTAGGGTGAAAGGCACAGTGTAAATTAGAGGTAGAGAAGCAGCAGTGGGTTCTGGTTTGGCAGAACCTCCACAATCCAGGTTTGGGTTTTGCAGAACCAAACTAAGATTGGTTTGGATGCAAATTGCATTCAATCTGAACATGCAGAATCCATGAGAGTTGGATAAAAGGGTCATTTTTGTCCCATTTTAATATCAATATCATTTGTGACAATTAGGAAGACCCAGGCAGACTGTGACTCCTCTACCTGCGTCCCGACATAGCGATCTCAGACATTGCTAACAATATAGCCGGGGCAGTATGTTCTCACAGTTCAGCTGGCATGAAGGTATTTGTCAGTGAATAATGGGCAATGCTATTAAATGAATCAGAGCTCAGACGCTCTCTCCAGCACCTTGGGGCTGAGCCTGGGAATTCCACACATGGTTAGGTTGCAGAATTGGGCCTTTTGCTATTTCAGGGTTCTGTGGATTATTTATGGAGACACAGCTCCATCAAGCTCCCACTGAAGGCAGTGCAAAGATCCTCATTCGCTCCAGTGAGAGCTGGATCAGGTCCATAAAGCAGAGAGACTGAAAGAGAACAGTAACCACTGCCAGCTCTAACTTTTTTGCCGCCCCAAGCAAAAAAAAAAAAAAAAAAAAGAGCCCCGCCCCGTCGAAACACCCCCCCCGAGCGCTGCGCCGCCGAAACAAAAAACAACAAAACCTCGAGCGCTGCCCCGCCAAACTGAAAAAAAAAAAAAAAAAAAAACCGAGTGCCCCCCACCACGCCAAGATTGGCCGCCCCTTACAAGGTGCCACCCCAAGAATGTGCTTGGTCGGCTGGTGCCTGGAGCCGGCCCTGACAGTAACAAGCCCTGAAGAGCTCTTGGCCTTAGAAATACTGAGATGGCTCTTCTGTCCTTCCAATCTAACCTCTCTCACTTTGTGCCAATGGGATTGTTTTGTCACAATGTGACTTAGAGCTTAAGCTAACGGGATGTAAAGCACTCAATACTCCAGAGAGTGGCACTGACCCAATTCCAGTTCTACCTCGATTTAGTTAAATCAGAACAGTTTTCTCATATAGGCAAGGTCTACATCCCCATCCTGTAAAGATTTCAATACATGCTTAATGTAATGCTGTAATGCACTGTGAGTAAGTCTTTGCAGGATCACGGTCTAAACAGACAAGATGCTAAGACAGACAGAAGACGGGAGAGGAAACAAAGGGACAAGGCGGTAAAATGCCAAGTGCCCAAGGTCATAGGGCAGGTCAGTGGCGAGATGGGACCAGATCCTAAGTCTCCTGACCCCCAGCACCAGAGACAACTCACACTGGTGCATGCTGCCTCTGGCTAGGGTGACCAGATGTCCTAATTTTATAGGGAGAGTCCTGATATTCTGGGCTTTGTCTTATATAGGCGCCTATTACCTCCCACCCCAATCCTGATTTTTCACTCTTGCTGTCTGGTCACTCTACCTCTGGCTACATTATGCTCCTCATGGCTGGTGGTGGAACTAGACTGGGTAGTTGTGTTTTCAGTTGATCAGTTTCACTTCCTGGCTCCCAAGTACTATCCCATGCCCAGTGCTGCTATGTTTGTGTGACACCACCACTGGGATACTATATAACTATAGAATTTCTTTAAACACTGTTTTCATTTAAATGTGTGGGAGGACGGGGTTTACTTAATGAAAACATTCTGTTCACATTCGTTTTTAAAAAGCACTTCAAAAGAAAACAACAGAGCATAAATATGTTGGCCTAAATTACTTAAAAAAAAAAAAAAAATAGGAATAAATTATGGGCCATGGCCCAGATCCTTTGCCTAGGAAGGTTATTACTCCCTTAGCAAAGCAGGGAAATGCCATAATCTGGGAATCAAGTATCAGGGGGTAGCCGTGTTAGTCTGTATCTACAAAAACAACAAGGAGTCTGGTGGCACCTTAAAGACTAACAGATTTATTTGGGCATAAGCTTTTGTGAGTAAAAAACCTCACTTCTGAAGAATGCATCTGAAGAATTGAGGTTTTTACCCACAAAAGCTTATGCCCAAATAAATCTGTTAGTCTTTAAGGTGCCACCAGACTCCTTGTTGTATAAGCTGGGAATGGTGTTGTCTTCCTGGTATTATTCTATCTACCTACCTAAATTCCTAGAAAACAGCTCCGCTCCCTGTGACTGGGAGCTGGCCAGACCAGCAAACTGGCCTGACTAATATAGTGTTAAAAGAACAGGAGTACTTGTGGCACCTTAGAGACTAACAAATTTATTTGAGCATAAGCTTTCATGGGCTACAGCGTACTTGTAAACCGCTAGTGAGGAGTAGTGGCATTCCAGAGCAGGCTGGCTCCCCGGTGGAGGAATGTCACAGGCTGACTAACCCTTTAAGGCAAGAGATGCTCAGCCTGGCCCGAGGCCTAGCAGCTACCCCCCACCACCACCACCCCCAGCTGACGGTAATGTGGCAACTGAATGATAATTAGTGAGCCCAGCTGTGAAAGGGCAGGACCAGACTATACAAGCTGAGGGGGCAACCAGCTGGGGGAGGGGTGTGTAGAGAAGATAGGAGGACTCACAAGGTGTACTGGTGCAGATGAGTGGGAGCTCTGACAGGGCCTAAACAGGCAGATAGGAGGACCCACAGAGTGCAGGTTTGGCTCCTGTGCAAGGAGGATGGTTGGGTGAGGGCCTGCAAGGAGCAGGGGGATCCCCAGTGGGAGAGGGTCAGTGAGGGAAGCCCTGCTAGGACAAGAAGCAACATAGGGAGAGCTCTGCAGGAGCAGGTCAGGCTCCTGTGGGAGAGGCCCTGACATAGGGTCAGTAACAGCACCTCAATGGAGCCTGGGTGAGGTGTGGGGGGAGAGGTACGAGCTGGATGTTTACCTTGGACTTTCAGTTTGATCTTTTGTTACCCTGGAAGGGAACTGAGCTTTGTGTGGCTTGGCTGGAGGGCTGAGCCACTGAAGACCAGGTGAGATGCAGGAGGCCCTGGAGACAAGGACCCCTTGAAGCATTGCACCCTGACACTAGGGGTGCTGAATACACTATCTTACAAGGAAGAACCACTGAAGCTGGGTCTATTTGAAGTGTAACTTGCTCTACTTACAGGTCCTGGAACAGAGGTGGTTGCAAACTGCACCCAGACAATCCCCACTTCTGGAAAATCTCAGCCCATGCACCAATGCCTAGTTCCCCGGAAGCGTCTCTGTCCTGAGAATTGCCTCCAAATATGGCAGCTAGAGCAAAGTGTAAACTGTCTGCTACCTACCACTTCTCTTCGCTTAACTTTTCTTTAAGGACTATATACTGCATCACAAAACCAACAACCTGCAAGCCTGTCTGCCAAAGACTGAAAACTTGCTCACATGCTAAGAAAGAGAGCATGTGAGGCTATGTGTAACAGTGCCATCTGGTGATGGCTGCCATAATATATTCCCCCAAGACCTGTGAATATCTGGAGTGTTCCACAGATGCACAAGTCAGTCACATGAAGGCTCAAGGCCTTAGCAGTGCAGCCCAGCCTCCTCTTTGACCCTCCACCAGCAGCCATGCTACTGGGGCACCCCACTGAGTAATGCCCTCAGTACCCCCAAAAAGGGCATTACTGCATAGGGAAAGTGGGGGTGCTAATACTGACAGCTCCACTGCACTGTATGTGGTGATCCAATTTCTGCCACAGGCCCAGTCCACCACCTTCCCCCCAACAGATCCCAACAAACCACAGAGAGGTTTCCAGAGGTTTTGGGTCAGGGGAGGGAGCTATGTCACAGAGAGCATGATCCCTATGTCTGTGCCCACTGCCCAGCAGAACCTGCTGGCTGCCTCCCAATCATCTCTGGCCATGGAGGCGAAGGGAAGATATGGCTCCTTGTTAAAGGGATTGCATTGTCACACACACAGCTATAGGGAAGGTTGCTGTAGTGCTCTCCTGTTACTTCCTGGTATGACTGTGTCTTCTGTAACACTGCACTCTCTCTGCATGAGGGATCATCAGGGAATGGGGATTGATTGGGAATCTCAGCTAGTATCTCATTAGCCCATTTTCACACCATCCCACCTCTAGCGTCTCTCCAATGCAACATGCCAGCTTTGTTTGCTTGTTGCTCAGTGACTGAAATATCCAAAGATCAGTGGCAGACAAAATCTCCATATACTGCAGGAGTGGATGCCAAAGCCTGTGAGTGACAGCTATGGCTGTATTCATACACTACAGAAAAGATGGTTATGTGAAAAAATGGGAAGCGTACCGTCTGTATATAAGAAACAGGCTTGTTGGGGTAAGTCTTGTACTGCCTGCTGGTGCTGAAAGCATCCAGCAAGTGAAACTCTTTAGAAGTTGAATAATTGATTAAATGCACCACCTTGTGTTCTGTCTCAGCATAACAGCACACTCTGAGATAGTCACAGCAGGGCAACCTTCTAGTGTCTGTAGTATAAAGGTTCTTATCTTGCTCTCATCACCATGGTATCTGAGGCCCAGATTCACAAGGATGGGTAGATCCATGAATCTGGGGAAGATAGGTGCCCTTCCCCTAACTGATTTTTAGGGTGTGATCCTGTGGGTGGCCTCTGAGCATACCCACTGGATCTGAGCTGCAGAGAAGATAGATGTTCCTCCACCTATCTTCTCCTGGTGCATGGATCACTCTGGGGCTTAGGCAGGAGATGGGCATCCGGGCGCCTACAGGGAGCAGCAGCGTGCAGGCCCAGAGGCAGGAATTTAGGCACCCAGGAAACTTGTATCCTGAAAATGCAGGCACTGAGTGAGTTTAGGCGCCTACAGAGTTAGGCGAGAGTTTTGTGCATTGCAGTGATGCCTAAATTGGGACTTGGGTGCCTACGTACCTTTGTGGATCTGGGCCGGACCTCCTTCTAGTAGTGCATTGAGCAATGTGTCTAACATCTGGCCCATGGGGTTTGTTCTCTCTCATCCTCTCCCTGCAGGAAGAATTATGTGTGCAGTGGGGTGGCTTATTGGGGTAGGGTTTTGGTTTGTGGGGAGGGGGTATTTTAAATGTCCATGTGGCTCTGGGTTTATGTGAGAGAAGGCGTGTGGAAGATGTACACCTGGCATTTGTTGCAGAAGGTGGGGAGATCTGGGATGATCCTTCTTTCCTGGGAGAGTCCGTTCTGCAGTCTGGGACTAGCCAGGGCTGCCCAGAGGATTCAGGGGGCCTGGGGCAAAGCAATTTCAGGGATCCCTTCCATAAAAAAAAGTTGAAATACTATAGAATACTATATTCTCATGGGGGCCCCTGTGGGGCCCAGGGCAAATTGCCCCACTTGCGCCCCCACCCCACCACCGGGCAGCCCTGGGACTAGCCCCTGAGAAGGCTCTGTCTTCTGCCCAGGCGAGCTTTACTCTTGTGGTAGAAAGTTCCACTGTGCCTGAGGAGCAGCATTATCGACCATGAACTTATGCCAGAGCTATAGGCTTTCAGATACCCTGGTATGCCTTGAAGATAAGGACCGAGACCTTGAACTTGACTTGATAGTGAGAGACAGTCTCCTCCTTGACCTTTTGACCCCCTCCCCTTGAGAGATAAAGGTAAAGGAGCTTCTGCAGAGGAATTAGAGAGAGGAAAAGAGGGCTAGAGGAATAGTGTTGAGTGATGGAGAGGAGCCAGACCTCTATGGATGCTTATCAGGCATCGTGGACAGGAGGTGGGGCAGGGTTTATCTGCTGGCAGAATGGAGGTGAATAGAAGGACAAAGTTACACTTTAATTGAAAACTGGCTGTTTTTTCTAAACCAAATTTTTTTTTGCAAAAAAAGTGTGGCTGCTATTGAAACTTTTTGGTGGCATTTTTCATAAGTTGAAGAACGGTTAGTGCCATTTGTCATGTACAGAAAGCCACGCTTTGCTTTCTGATAACCCTTCCAAAATCAACATTTCTGTGTTTTTGTTTTTTTTAAACACACACACAAATTCATGAAATTCCCAAATTGGGGTCATTTCAAACCCTGCGAAACACGAATAACTTCAATATGTTTCATAAACTTTTGTTTCCATTATCTGAGCAGCTCTAGCATTGAGGGGGAGAGGAGGAAGAGGGCTAGGGTGGAAGACACTGACGAATAGAGAAAGAAGGACAAAACTCCATCCTGGTTGAAAGAAACCAAGCCTCTGGAGTCAATTCTGCCTCAACTAGCCCAGTGCCACCCCAGTGGTGCGATAGAATAACTGTCCTTGGAGTACGAACACTGGACTGCTCAGGACCTAATCAGCCCAACACTTTTGCTGTTCTCCCACCATTCCTTGCAAGTCCAAAAAAATACAAACAACTAAGGAGAGGATGTCTGCAAGGTCAGAACTGACTGCTGTCAAATAGAGATCTGTTAAATTCTCTGGAGGGGTTTTCAGCAGGTATGTGACTAGTCTATAGCAGAGTGTGATGATCTAATACAAAAAAGCTGCAGCCTAAGAGATGCAATGCAATGTGACAGCTTAACATTGCAAATACACACCAGAAAGAAAAGAGCCTAACAGTAAGGTGGTAGAACAAAGTTCATGGTTAGGGTTGGGCCAAAATACAGAGCTGAAATATAAATGCCTTTAAAACAAACCTTCCACCAAAATTAAATTCCTGGATCTGAACCTACCTCTGTGGGTCTGATTTGAGTTTGGATCCAAAGCCAAAGGGGACACCTGAACTTTCAAAATT
Source organism: Trachemys scripta elegans (assembly GCF_013100865.1). Classification (NCBI taxonomy): domain Eukaryota; kingdom Metazoa; phylum Chordata; order Testudines; family Emydidae; genus Trachemys; species Trachemys scripta. Next base: position 58,510,145 of record NC_048304.1, on the reverse strand, counting down.
TCCAACATTCAAGGTAGCAGAATTTTCTTAGAACGGCTCATGAGCTTGCAATAATCTCAAACCTCAACCTGGAACTGGTTCAGCCACAACCCCAAATTCTGAACCAGCCTAAACCTCATTTGGGTCCTGATCCAAACCTGGTGTCCTCAGCAATAGAGTTAATACTGATTGAGGAAAGCCGCCATCATTATTAATTGAGCACTTTGCAAGGGTCATAATTAGTGAAGGAAAAGCCCGGTTCAAACACCTAACTTCTCTTGGAAACCAGAGTAGGTGTGTTGTTCAGACAGTACAGGGATGAGCACAGGAGAGAGAGAGAGATCTTGTTCTCCACGGCTTTGTCTAATCTAGTCTTAGCTGACTCAAATGCTGCGACCACCACCACCTTCTTTACATGGGAGCTATTTCCTGATATTGAACCATCCCTTCCCTTTGCTCACTACTATCCCATTATTGCCAGATATACCCTGTTACAATATACTGAACTATTCCTCTCTCGCTTTCTGGCACTTACACCTGTCAAATACTTGCTGTTGATAAAGTGTCTTCTTTGTTTGCCCAAGGTAAACACATCTCCTTCTCATCATTAGTTTCTCAGAAGCCAAAGCTTCCAGCCCTTAAATCAGTCTGCTTGCCCGTCTCTGAAGTCCCTCTGGTACAGAAGTGCCTACAGCTGCACACAGTTTTTTCTGACTATGCTCAGACCTACATACTGCATTGTCAGATCTATTGATAGATGGGAAGGAGTTCAGGAAAGAACACAATTGAGCAGACAGCCAGGAGGAGTGATTTATAAGGAAAGGCAATGTGGCTTGTTTAGTGAAGTGACAGCCAAGAGGTGGCATGTTAAGTCTCCAAATAGCTGAAGGCATGGACATCAAAAATGAAGGAGAATTATCTAAGGTGGTAGCCAGAAATACAAGTAGCAGCCACCAGATGAAATTGAGAGGTAAATTGTAATAAATAGTATCTACCTCCTATACAGCACATGTCATCAATAGATCTCAAAGCACTTTACAAAGAAGGTCAGTATCATTAGCCCCTTTTACAGATGGGGAAACTGAGGCACAGAGGGTGAAAGGACTTTCCCAGGTGTGCTAAGTCCCAGGGCAGGGAACTAACCACTAGGCCACACTGCTTCCCTATGATGGGGTAGTCTGCCTAAGGGTCAGCTCATCCCAGTGACATGGCATGGCCCTTTAAGATTCTGGGAGGTTTTGATGTATCAAAGACCTAGGAAATACGAGGTATTGGTGGAGAGGAAGCAGTCCTGGAAATAAGTAGCTTGTGGAGAAAGTCAGATCCTGTTTGTTTAAGGTCCCGGGGCTAGGAACCTTGCAGAGCACTGAGCTGGGACAAGGGGGCAGGCATATATGCTGCTTCCTGCCTCGGAGCATCAAAGAAAGCTGCAGGAGATGACTTCCTGCTGAATCCTCTGAGCCTGAGGACTAACTGGGGAAAGGGACTAGCTGAAGGAGAAGTTTGCTAAGGCCCTGTAGCTGGCCTGAATTATAACCCATCCCCAGGGAGGAAGGCTGGAGACTGGCATCTCATGGAGAGGGATTGCTGGAGGCACAAGTTGGCTCCTGGAGGAACAGGCAAGTAAACCTATCAGGGCTTTCGTATGGACCTTGAGAGGGCAGGAACTGGAGCAAGTAAGCAATGAGTGAAGCTCTGTAAAAAAGTTGATAAACCAGCCCCCGCCCCCAGGGACAGATGTTCTGAACTAAGCAGGTCTGGCTGGCTGGCTGAAAGGACACTAAGGACAATGTACCTGCAGGGCTGCAAGAGGGTGTGTTTGAATGCAGTGCCCCCACAGAACTCCCCCTGGAGGCTGAATAGCAGGACAAACTGCCCGGCCATGAGTTCTATTAAGGCCATGGTGAGGCCCCTCCCCCCCTTGGGCAGTGGTGGGAGGAAACAACCCTGCAAGGACCCACACAGGCCAAAGAGGCACCAGCACTAGAGCCTGTTGTGCCCCCACTTCTCCTGCTGCAAGCATGAATCACAGTCTCCCCAGCAATCCTGACCCATGCCCCCTTCGATGCAATTACGTTTACAGAACCTTGTGGCATGCCTCTTGCCAGTTCGCCAGTGCTGTGTTTTGGTTCAAACACCACCATTGGGAATGCCCTCACCTCCTGGAGAGACAGCCCCAGTGCGACCGCACCCTGCCAGCCCCTTGCCTTCTTTGTATAAGCAGCTCCCACTCCCCTGGGCTCTCCTTTCACATGGGCTTCTCCACTGGCAGGACAAAATGAATATCGATAAGGTATTAGTAACACATTAGACTTGGATTGCCTGTTAAATGATGGGTACTCTCCATACTATGTCACAGTTGAAAGATCTTCATGTGGATGAGCATAGGGACTCATTGTTTTATGGATTTCTTGTCCCCCAGAGAGTATCTGATACCCCCGTGTAATGTCCCTGAGTGATAGATTTTGCATCTTGATTTTGGAGATAACTGACAGATCTGTCAAACAGCCAGTACCTGTAGGCAGGCAGCTCCCGATGGCGTGTGCATCTGGGGATGTCCCCGTGAATTCTTCACTAGATGGTGCATGAAATAGATGGTGCAGGACCAAGACAGCTGCTTGCTCACACCCCCAGGAGCTTTTGTTTCTTTCTTGTGGGTCCAGTTCTGCTACCCTCATTCACAAGACATAGTAGCCTCAGTGGAATCAGTGGGGCTATAGCAGGGTAAGTGAAAGATACTCCTCAGTAAGTAAGTGTAGCAGAGGCCAGCCCCCAGAGCCAAGCTCAGGCTGTATCTACTCAGTGGAACTGCCTTTCAGCTATGCCATCTCAGTCTGCCCTGGATCTGAGGTTCCCTGAGTGTCCCAGATGATGCTACTCTGAGCAGTCTGAGGTGACCTAGTACAGTCATGTTTGACATGGATGAAACTATACCTGGCAGTCACGGAGCTAATACCGCAGTGATTTACAAGGGGGTGTCACTATTGGACACACAGGAGAGTGGGGGTGCATACAGACAAAGTGGCTGGCCTGAGGTTTTACAGCTAGTCAGGGTGGCAGAGTTGGGAACAGAGCCCAGGTCAAAGCACCTGACTGTGTTGCCCTGTATCTAAGCACTTAACTGCCCTCAGCACCCAGGACCGGAGCCCCTGCACGCATCAGCTCTTTGGAAATTAATAATACTGTACATTGATTTGGCACTTTTGATCATAAATCACCCCAAAGGGCTTTACAGACAAGAATGGACGTGCACCCTGCATGCAGGGATTGCTTCGTCTACTGCCAGGGGGTGAAACCGGAACAGCACTGAACAGCCGAGCTGGTTGAAAATTTTCCCATGGAACAACTACATCAAAAAATGCTGATTCAAAATGTTCCACAGGAACGTCTCGATTCCACTGAAATTTTCTATGGGAACTGGGCAGGCTGACCAGCCAAGCAACCTACTTGCCTGCTTTCCTGCCAGTTCACCTGCCCACCCACTTCCCTGGGCTCTCCAGCTCCCTGGCATCCCACTGCAGGCTCCTGGGTTCTTAGGCTCCCAAACAGCCCACCTGGCAGTCTGCCAGCCTCCCTGGGCTTCCTCCACAGCCCACCTGGTTGGCTGCCAGGGCTTTCTGAGCACACCAAGGCTTTAATGGTCACAGAGAGGAGTCACAATCTCAATTCTAAAACCCCAACCACAAGCCAGCGTCTTAAGCACTCGGCCAGGGGAGCGACTGCACACACTCTATGGAAGAGTCCCAGATTATCCTGCTGAACACAGCAGGGTTGGGGCTGTCTGGGAGTCATTGATGGCTCCCTGATTCTCAGGGAGGATCTGCACCTATGGGCTACTCCAACTTCTACCAGCTAGCCACGGTCCGTAGAGGGCCCATGCACTAGCTGAGCATAGCCACAGTGCAGTATGCTATAGCCACGCCCCCCACATGCACCCTATACCAGATCCAAAGTGTAGGGAGAGTGGTACAAGGGCTGGCTATGCCAGCTGAGAGCCCACTGGTGCTGGGGGAGTTCTTAGCAAAGGAGCTGGAATGGAACCACAGATCTGATCCTGAATTACCAACACCACTTTCGGCAACACTCTGGGTTTTCCTTAGAGGACTCACCTCTGGTTCCAGACCTGACCTCACTTCTGTTGTGAAAGATGACAATACACAGTCAAGTGGCTGGCAGACACTGGGGATAGATTTGGCCCATTAAGTATTTCCGCTGCTGTATTTACACCAGAGGTAAATTTCACTCAGTGATCTACAGCCAGTCTTGTTTCCATGACTTCCTTGCTTTCTCTCAACAGTGAGGGGATGAACGTAGCCTGCAATGAAAGGCAATGATCGCAACCACTAGGCCAAGTCCTGTTCTGAGTTAGCAGTGGTGTAAACAGAGTAACTCCACTGAAATCAGTGGAAATTAAACCAGTATAAATCTGATGTGTGAGAGAGGAGAATTTGGCCCTCCAACTTGCTGCCCACTTTTGGCTTTCAAGAGACAGAGCACCACATGGAGCTGGTGTGGGTTACATTTTAAGTGTTCAGGGAGCAGGAGAAGTTGGCAGATCTCCTTTGAGAAGGAGAAAAAAGGACAGAAGAGAAGACAAAATGTTAAGCCCAGAACTAGACAATACTTTGGTTTGCAAGGGAAATTTCATGCAAGGATCTCATTGAACTTTCCAAGCAATTACTTAAGACCCACTACAGCCCTATGGAATAGATGAACATTACCACTCCCATTTTACAGGTGGGGGAAACTGAGGGGGTCGTGACTTGCCCAGGATTTCCCAGAGAGTCAGTGGCAGAACTGGGAATGGAATCCAAGATTTGAAACCCAACCTAGAGCTGGGAAGTCAACTGCTTCTCCCTGATTTTCAGTCCTTTGCACAGATCAAAAGCAAACTCGCAATCTACTGGTTTTTGGTTTTGCTTGATGTTTTTTCTAATGCTAGGCTCAGTTGGAGGGGAAATGATTTCATATGAAGCCCAAGAACAATTTGTCTGTGTTAAGACATAGCCCTGTCACTGAAACATTTTAAAGTCATCATATTTTCTTGACTTCTCTCATAATTTAGATCCCAAACCAGGTAGGCCAGCCCCTCTCCCAAGGCAGAACACTAGTGCAGATATTTCTTCTCTCTTTTGTAAATGTCTACACTTCCCAGTTCTTGCATTTCATTTACTCCCGTTTGCTAGGAGAACATCTTGGGGTGGCCTGGGAATTTTTCAGGTTGTTCCCTGAGAGATGAGTACAAACACTTTTTTTTTTCCCCCTAGAAAAGGGAAAAAACAAAATAGTTAATTCATTTTCTAGATCCCTGACTTTCCAGTGTTTGGCCTTAAGATGTCGCTACTAGCTCTTGGAAACAGCCTGACTTCCTACATTTCATTTGTGGGCTTAGTGAAATAGCATGCCAGAGGCAATCCTAACGGGCGCTCCCCCCTCCTCGGCCCTCATAGGACTTGTCACCATGAAAAAGAGAATAGGGGCAGTTTACTTATTTATTATAGGCTGATAGCACCACCTATTAAGTTTGCTCGATGCTTCCCATTATAAGACCCCGTTTTCAGTTGCTTATAACTTTTTCAAACTTTAACCATTTGGGCTGAAGTTTTCCATGCCAGGTGTCTACCTCAGGCTGAATTGTTTTGGATAACTTCAGCCAAAATGGTTCCGCTCCTGCCAAAAATGAAGCTAAGAAAAAATACATTGTTTCAGCCATGCTATAAGCTTCTGGTGACTTTTTCTTTGAAAAGCTCTAGCATCTCTTTACCTTGGAACAGGGACCTGACATTTGGTAGAAGGCGACATTTGTGTCAGGGCTGGGCCTTTTGCTGTCACTGTGAATGTCTGCCCAAATTTGGCCGAGTTACAAGCCTGGGGGAGGGGGGAAATGTAGTTTTCACATGCTCAATTGACTTAGATTTTAGTAGGTAAATTCCCCTAAGATTCCATCTGCGCTGGGCATGCTTCAGCAGAGGGCTGCAATTGCAGTTCTGGGCTGCTGAGGGCCTTGCTGGGTACAGGGTCATGCACCTGAACAGAGAACAGGGAGGCTGGCTCTCCTCCACTCTTAATGACCCCTCTGCTGGGCCCAAGCAGTGCAGAGGAAGGAGCTGCCTGATTTGAAAATGGATGGGACAAGAGCCACATCTGCAGTGGGGTCAGAGGGAGTAGCATGTCTGGTGAAGACGTTCTATGCCGATATGACAGGGCTCTCCCACCGGCATAATTACTCCACCTTGGCGAGACGCAGAAGCTATGTCAGTGGGAGAGCGTCTCCCACTGACACAGCGCCAGTGTAGACAGCACAGAACTTGCATCACTCAGGGAAGAGGGGGGGCTTTTTCACACCCTGAACAACGTAAGTTAGATCGACTTAAATGGTAGTGGAGATCTGCCCTGAGTCTCACCGTTCTTCTGCTGTCAGCAAATATCTGTGAAACCCACGGGCAAAATGTCCTAGCCTCTGCCAGTGCTGGTCCATATAAAGGATGACAACCTACTACTGCTACCAATTACTTTGTTAGCTCATGTGGCAGAGGTCTGTGTGGTGGATTGAAAGGTCTCAACCTTGCTGATGATGCATGTGGGTGTCAATATAATGCCACATTCTGTCTTAAGTTTGCTTTTATAAAAACCTAGAAGATCTCTCACAAACAAGTCTATGTTAAAGATTGAGCAGTCAAACGCTGAAAAGTTAGCAAATACTAGAATTAAAGTTGTGTATGCAACCTTAATTCAGCCCCCTTGTGCATATGCAATATGAGGCAGTCTTTAATTACATCATTATGTATGATTTTTTCCAAATTAAGGTTGCATGGGAAGTGCCATTATTGCCTAATGTTTGAGTTCTTGGCTGTGTAACCTTGATAATATTTTTTAAGCTTAGGTTTTGTGTATATATAGTATGTAACAGGCAGTCTCTGCTCCATATAAATTAATATAATTGTCTCTTCACATTGGGGTTTTAGTAAGCATAAATTTAAAATAGGAAGGAACAGGTTTCTGAGAGTTTGTGTTTGAATATATACAAAACTATGAAAATCTGCCACCTGATTTTTTTGTTTTTATTAGTGGATGTTAACACTTGGCTACCCCCATTCTCTAACTACTAATAAAACTCTTAGAGGACAATAATATTGAAAAGAACAGGATTTGGAAAGCTGACAAAAAGGGTAAAGGTGAACTGATTGATCTAACTGGTTACTTTGTCACTGTAATAAATTAAGACTCCAAATCACCGAAGCACTTAAGCACTTAACTTGAAGCCCATGAGTAGTCATGCTGAAATTCAAACAGTGGTGATCACGTGTTTAAAGTTGCTTAAAGTGCTTTGCTGAAATGTGGCTTATTAACCTGTTATAAGGAACATGCACTGTTAGGGCCCGGATGAGCAGTGGCTGTATTAAAGAAATTATTATAAATCCCTCGAATTGGTCAGAAAATGCCAAAGATTATTGAAATTTCAGCAAAAAAGAGGGGGCGGAAAGCATATTACTAAGTTTTCCCAAACATTCCTTTCTTTTTTCCATCCAGTTGTGTAGAAATTTCATTGAAATTGGAGGAGGAAAACTCTCAGTTCTCTTCCTTTTTTCAACCAGCTCTAGGAAATGCCCCTGTGACCCATGATCCCAACTAATATTGGGCAAATCCAGCCACAAGTATTTAAATTTATCCATGAGGATGAAACTTGCCAGTTAACTTTGCTGATATTCACAAACACGTTAATTCCCATTCATAAACAGGTGAGCAAATTTTGTTTGCAAGAAGGTGCAATGGAAAGCAAAGTCATCCTGGATAAATTATTGCTCGTATATTTACACTGGCTGCACCTTCTGCAGTCATTTTGAAAACGATTATTCACACTGATTCATCAGATGATTTTGATTGTTTGCAGATAATGTGTGAACAAAAATGGGACTTCTGTTTATAGAGTGTTGCTAGATTTGTTTCAAATACTGTGGGGGAAATGTTTATATGACTGTGACGGGTTGAATCACAGAAACCCCCTTGGGAGCTGCCACCCGATGTGCAAAGACTACCCCTGCTTCTGTTTTCCCTGCCAGCTCAGGACTCCAGCACCCTGTCTTGCTGAGCCAGACACTCCCGTCTGGCTCCAGACACAGACCCAGGGTCTGAATCACTTGTCCCAAAGCTGCAAGTTTACCTGAAAACAGCTCGCAGTAGCGCGCTTGTCTTTAGCACTCAGATGCCCAACTCCCAATGGGGTCTAAACCCAGATAAATCCGTTTTACCCTGTATAAAGCTTATGCAAGGCAAACTCATAAATTGTTCGCCCTCTATAACACTGATAGAGAGATATGCACAGTTGTTTGCTCCCCCAGGTATTAATACAGACTCTGAGTAAATTACTAAATAAAAAGTGATTTTATTAAATACAGACAGTAGGATTTAAGTGGTTCAAAGTAGTAACAGACAGAACAAAGTAAGTCACCAAGCAAAATAAAATAAAATGCGCAAATCTATGCCTAATCAAACTAAATACAGATAATCTCACCCTCAGAGATGTTTCAGTAAGTTTTTCTCCGACTGGACACCTTCCAGGCCTGGGCACAATTCTTTCCCCTGGTACAGCTCTTGTTGCAGCTCAGGTGGTAGCTAGGGGATTCTTCATGATGGCTCCTCTTCTCTCTGTTCTCTTCCCCCCTTTATATATCTTTTGCATAAGGCGGGAACTCTTTGTCTCTCTGGGTTTCCACCCCCCCTCACTGGAAAAACACCAGGTTAAAGATGGATTCCAGTTCAGGTGACATGATCACATGTCACTGCAAGACTTCATTACTCACTTGCCAGCACACACATATACAGGAAGACTCACAGGTAAATACAGCCATCTGCAGACAATGGGAGTCATCAAGATTCCAAACCATCCTTAATGGCCCACACTTTACACAATTACAATAGGCCTTCAGAGTTACATTTTATATTTCTAGTTTTAGATACAAGAGTGGTACATTTATACAAATCAGATGATCACACTCAGTAGATTATAAGCTTTGTAATGATACCTTACAAGAGACCTTTTGCATGAAGCATATCCCAGTTACTTACATTCACTTATTACCGTATTTTCTCTAAAACTGTCTCAGTTACATTATATTGACTTATTATCAAGTTTTTATAAAACCATATCGACTAAACAACGTCACATGGGACTTCTGTTTATAGAGTGTTGCTAGATTTGTTTCAAATACTGTGGGGGAAATGTTTATATGCAAATAACTATTTCTTAAAAGCTAGCTGGAAAAGGGAATTTCTGTCCTACAGGAAACTCTGAAATGTTGATACTTGTTTTCATCCTGAATTGGGACAAAAACTTGAAATATCAAACTTTCATGGAATGAAAAGTTCTGGAAAAAATCTATTTAGAAATGTCTAAAATAGTGGACCTTATTAATCAAACTAAATGTTTTAACATTTCAAAACAAAATATTTCATTTCAAAATGTCAATAAAACAAAAGAATTCATTTTGAATTTGCGCTGTTGTTGGTCCCAGGATATTGTCCTACTACAATTGTAAAGTTATTAACTGCCCACTTTACCCTTGATTGGTCTCTTGCAACATGTGTTAAGTTAACTCCTTATGCTTAACAATCCGTTCCACCTTGTTTTTAGCTGTGACACTGTGGGTATGTCTACACTGCAAATAAAAACCGGAGGCTGGTCCCTGCCCGCTGACTTGGGCTGCGGGGCTGTTTCATTGCAATGTAGACTTCCAAGCTGGGGCTGCAGTCTGAGCTCTGGGAACCTCCCACCTCGCAGGGTCCTAGAGCTTGGGCCTCTGCCTGAGCCTGAAAGTCTACACTGCAGCTAAACAGCCTGGCAGTCCGAACTCCATGAGTTTGCATCAGCTGACACAGGCCAGCCAGAGATGTCTAACTGCAGTGTAGTCATGCCCTCTGAGTACCTTTCCCAGACCTGGAGAAGAGCTGTGTGTAGCTCGAAAGCTCGTCTTTCTCACCAACAAAAGTTGGTCCAATAAAAGATATTACCACCCCCACTCCACCCGTGTCTTTCATTTTGAATTGATATTTTGACTTAAAATGACTCTGTCAATATTGATCTGAAACAAAATTTTTCATTTAGATTTTCCTGACAGAAACATTAAAAATTTCATCAACATTTTCCTGTAGAAAATTTCAATTTCAACTATATCACATTTTCTGATGAGAAAAAATGTTGGTGAAATGTTTCAAACAGCTCTACTGTTCCCATTAACATTTACGGGGAGGGGGAGAATCATGAAAACTTATTTACTGTAGATTTTATAAAAACTTGTAGAAAATCCTTAAATTTGGGTCTAAACTACTTGACCCTCAACTTTATTTGTCATGCAGTAGCATTGAAGTAAATGGGTACATATTGTGCCATCAGTTTTTAAGCATAACTCCCCATTGATATAAATTGGAATTTATGCTTAAAAACCATTGGCAGCATATGTCCCAAAGTACATACAACCTCGCTGTCTCACCCTAATCATTCTTCTGTGTTCTCCAGACTTTCTCCACGGCCTGGTGGTTCTTTATCAGCTGAGCCGTGCACCTGATGTTCTAAGCAAGGCCAGGAAAGCACTTTATGTAGTGGAATCTTCATTTCTTAGCCTTTTAAATTATTCCTCTGTACTTAAAAGTACTGGCAATACATTCCATTTTGCCACCACCCAGTTAAAGGCCTGTGACCTGGCATGTTAAATCCACAATAGAGCTAAGTGGGATTTGAGTGCTGTGTCTGTTTTTGTTGGCCCCATTGCACAGGTGTGAATCCTAATCCTACCCTTAGAATCCAATCTTTCGGCCTGACCCAAATCACATTAGAGTCAATTGAAGTCTTTCCATTGACTTCAGTGGCCCTCTTTTATATCCCCATCATGGTGAGAAGTGCCCTGATGAGCAGACAGGCCTGGCAGACCCACAGCATGGCCAGCCCAGCTGTGGTCACTGTATTGTTTGTTGGGTCCCAGACGCGCCCCCCTCCCCTCTTCTCCCCACATGCATTTGGGGCCTAAGCATGTCCCTAGTTTGCCTATGTGATAATCCCCTCTGGGGGCAGGTGGGAAGCAAAATGTGATTGAACCAGCCCTGCTCACGAGTACAGCTGTTCCCATGGGATCTCCACTATTCCTGTCTCCCCAGCTGCAGCCACTCATCACTCACCTGGCAGCTTCCCTAAAAAAGGCAGTGGAGGTAGCAGCTGGCTGGTGCAGCCAGGTGAGACATGGAAGGCTTTAAGTAGGGGCCCAGTTTGCACTTCAGAACCTCGGGAATGGAAATTGACTGGACAGAAATTGGCCTGTTTGGAGGGGATGGGATCCAGTCTGGATCTCTTATTCCAGATCCAAACATCTCCAAGCCTCGGGGGGTTCAGACTTTTTTAGAGCTATGATGTCATCAACATCCAGCCCTGGAGCAACTGAGGATTGTAGACCCCCACACTTTTTAGTCTGTCTCCATTCCCGGTATGCCGCAAGACACACCATACAGGCAGTTGGATTAGGATGAACCATCAGATCTCGGCTAGATACCCAGCACAGTGACCCACCGTCAAGTGGAATCTCCCCAGGAAAGGGTGCAGGGTCCGCCACCCTGGAGCAGAGTACGAAGGTGATCTCATGGATCACCTCAAGGGAGCAATTTCATCTGCTGAATCAGACCTGGGTAACTCCCCCACTGAAGCCCAGAAGTGACGTTTCTGAGACTCAGCACCGAAGTGCGCCTGGGTGAACTGCCTGTGACGCTGTATAAATAGTGAACCGTGCCCATAAATTCGAAAGGCTGGGATTTGAAAAGAGCCTAAGGAGCGAGGCACCAACTCCAATTGGCTTTCAAATGGAATTGGGCACCTAACTTCCTCTGGTTCCTTAGAAAACTCCAGGTAGAATCTTTACATGGTTTAAAAAGAGGGTCAGCCTTTTTAAAGAGTGAATTCACTGACCCAACACAGCGTACAGAATGGTTGTCTCTTCCCTGGCCGCCAACTACTGCTAGAGCTGACTGAACTATTAAATGGGAACAATTTATTCACTGGGTTTGGCCCTTTTCATTCCAAGGCCTATGCACCACCTAAGATCTCAAAATAGAGCTTAACTGGGATTTCACATTGGCTTTATGCTGGCCCCATGCATGAGGCTGAGTGTTACCCTTCATGAATTGTCTATTAACCGATCTTGAATTTTATGAATTGGTTTGTTATTTCTAAGTGTAGGATGAAGGCTTTTTGTGCACGTATTTGAGTCTCTGGTGGTTTGCAAACTATTCAAAGCAAGTTGTCCAGAGTATCTGAAATTCAATATTTGAGCTGTGTTTCTGGCCACCTCAGTTGCCTGGTCTGGTTCTGGTTACCCTGTTAAGCTGGGATAACCCGACCTTTATGAACACAACTGCCTGACTACATCTTTGGGGTGGGGAAACAGCAGGTCTAAGAACTGTCTGTTAGCATTTTAAATCTTTTCTGTCCCCTTTTACATGAAAACAAAAATCTGGCTAAATACATGGACCTTAACTTTTAAAATTATGGAGTTCTCTGGCTGAGGGAGAGAGAAAGCTAGAGCCTTGATTTATTCCCAGGCAGAGAGCAGGGAGGGGGTGAGGGAGAGAGAAAGTTACAGACAGTTCCTTGAGTCACTTAATTGAGAGTCCTAGGGCTCTGGCCAGCATGGTTTGGAAAGCTACATACAGCAACACAAGTCACTTTGTATACTTGCCAGCTGCACAGAGTGAATTCACTACTATGCACCATTATTTGTAGCTTGCATTCTATCAGGCAGATGACTGTATGGTCCCAGGACCATCTGCACAATTCCACAGAGTGGTTTTCCTCAAACATTGACTCTCCTCTGTCTAACTGGCCCATACATCTGGGTAGTACCAGGAACAAGCGCAGAGTGTCTGCAGGAAAAAGACCTGTCTGCTGTTTGCGCATCCTGCCACCACCCACCCTACTCCCCCTCTCCTTGCTACTCATGCTGAGGGATTGCTCAGTTGTTTGCATGAAAAAGATCACTGATTTTCTCATTCTCCTGCTCCCAAACAAATACAATAAGTATATACTGGGCGGGCAAGGTGAGCACTTCATTCCAGGACCAAGATCCTTGCTCTCACATAGATAAGTACATTCACTCACTAGACAAACTGAGACTGGAATGAAAATGTACATTTTTAATAATGAGAGTAATTAACCATTGGAACAATTTACCAACGGTGGTGGAGGATTATCGCTGACAATTTTTAAATCAAGATTGGGCATTTTTCTAAAAGATCTAGTCTGTTCTAGGAATTATTTTGGGGATCTTCTCTGGCCCGCCTTATACAGGATGTCAGACTAGAATCACAATGGTTCCTTCTAGCCTTGGAATCTATGAATAGCTAGATGCACACAAACATTCACACAAACAAAAATCAGTTTCATGAATATTCAGAGAAAAAAATGAACAAAAACGGTGCTAACAAGGTTAGATTCAACCAAAATTTGTAACTGGTGAAAATGTTCACAAACCATTTCCTTTCACTATTCATGCAATTATAATCCACTTTATAATCATCTTTTTTTTTTTACATGAAAAGGAATTTCATCCTATCGGTTTACAAGATTTTTAAGCCACATTTGTGTTGAACGATATTTTTAATAACCAAGAGCTACCAAAGATACCAGGATTAATATTGGGTTGGCTGTACATCTGTTCCTTTTTGAAAGTTCTATACACAGGTATTATATCCTTAGCATACAAATGTACTTTGAATATTATAAATGATTCTCGTTTTCCGATTATGATGGGGGATATCTGAAAGCTAACATCACTCACTTTTAGGTGTCTAATACTGAAGCGATGGTTGAGGTGAATACTACTATGTAATGTGAAGATTTGGTGAACAAGATAAATAGTGAGTTTAAATTACTATGATGCACAACTTTTATTTTCCTATGAAAGATTTCTTTGCAAGAAGCTATGAATATGACTTAAAATCACTTATGATACAACATTAGCTTTTTCCCGCATGATATTCTAAATAACTTGTAAAATAAGCAGTGCATCACAGGGTCATGGGGACATAATTGTACTTGTATTAACAAAAGTATAATTACAAACATAAAAAAATCTACATATAATATGCTAAGATTTTAGCTAGCCATTTTCTTTAAAAATTAATGTTTTCCTAGTCTCTTTTTAAAATATATTACATTCAAATAGCAGAATAGTGTATATTTTGACTTTGCATTCATGTAATAGCAATAATGCTCAATCCTCTTTTTCTATAGGATTTTGGTTCCATTTTGCAACATATATTCATTGCCTTGAAATACTGTAAGTCACTTAAATCCAATCTATTTTCTCTTAATGATCCAGTTTTTTAATTTGATTTAGTTGCACACACAAAAGGCTGACCAAAAAAATCTCAATATTATTCTCACAGTCTTCATATTGCCTAGAGAAAAATCTCTCTCCCGCTCTCGCCTTCTCTGGTACCAATTATCTTTATTAAATGGTGACAAAAGCTGTCAAGCACCATATTTAGCAATTTTTGTGAAAAAAGATTGAACATAAGGGATATTTCCTGAGTGATAGCTCATATTCAAATACTGCATTAACTACTTTTTTTTTTTTGGACAACTGAGACAGTAAGAATCAACTTTAAATTCCCTCCATCAAATGTCTATTGACATCTGTTTCAAGCAGTACATGTTTGATAACAGAAGACATTATTCAAATATTTCAAACACCCATACCACACTGTTTTCTACCAAGTAAACTCTTCCATGGAAGGATTGGCAGATTTAATGGGTTTTTTTAATTGACACTGGAAACAGATTCTTATTTAGTTGGACAAGAGATTTTTGCTAAATGGATTGAATCAGATTTAGGTGACAATAGGAAGTATAGTTGACCTATGCTAAAGAAAACAACAAGGAGTCCTTGTGGCACCTCACAGACTAACAAATGTATTTGGGCATAAGGCTTTTGTGGGCTAGAACACACTTCAGCAGATGCATGAAGTGAAAAATACAGGAGCAGGTATAAATACATGAAAGGCTGGGAGTTGCTTTACCAAGTGTGAGGTCAGTCTAACGAGATAAATCAATTAACAGCAGGATACCAAGGGAGGAAAAATAACTTTTGAAGTGATAAGAGATTTATCTGGTTAGACTGACCTCACACTTGGTAAAGCAACCCCCATCCACAAGGACCCCTTGTTGTTTTTGCTGATAAAGACTAACACGTTACAACTCTGAAACCTATGCCAAAGAAAGTTCACCAATATTAAATAGCAATTAGTCCCTAGATACAAGTGTCTAAACCATGATCCTTTTGTTTTGAAGGTCTCCAAATAGTGTTTGATGACCTATTGTGGTCCTAAGGGTGACAAGAAAAAACAAGGGGAAATGATTACTTAAACGGCTCGACTAGAAAACTGTCAGCCTGCTGCGGGGTGGGGGCGAGAGAAAATGAGAGTTGGCTAAAGATTCATGGAGGGAGGAAGTTAAGATAGGTTGTCTTTGTGGGTAACTTTCCCAAGGTGCCTTCTTTCTGCCCTGCGAGAGGAGAGAGGAGATCTTGTTTGCACAGAGAGATGTGCTATAAAAGAAGCACGAAGCTCTGAAAAAAAACACTCCCAAGTGTAAGGGAGGTGAGCTAAGTTGATCGTCCTTCTCTGATAATTTCCCCTGCTCCCACAAATCACACACATCGGCCCCTGTTGATATCTTATCTGAGATGCAGGGAGTTCCCCCCTCCACACATACACACACTCTTTCCTTAAAAAGCAACAGAGGGTCCTGTGGCACCTTTAAGACTAACAGAAGTATTGGGAGCATAAGCTTTCGTGGGTAAGAACCTCACTTCTTCAGATGCAAGACCTTACCCAGGAAAGCTTATGCTCCCAATACTTCTGTTAGTCTTAAAGGTGCCACAAGACCCTCTGTTGCTTTTTACAGATTCAGACTAACACGGCTACCCCTCTGATACTCTTTCCTTAGATGACTTAAACGGGCAATTCCAAGGAAAGGCCAAGCGAAGGGAAAAGTCTGGGTCCAGGAATGCTTCAGAAGAGCAGCCCTCTGGCCCTTTCCTTCCCTGCCCCTGCTCAGCGCAGGGAAGCAAGGCTCGTTCACACGCTGCACACAGCCCTTCCCAACCCTCCTGGAGGACCAGGGTAAGTCCCTCGAGGAAGCGGCACCAAACCCCTCCTGATCCCGCAGTCCCAGCTGCGGGGGGAGTTCGCCCTAAATTCCCTGATGCTCTGGCTGCTCAGCCGGGACGCTGCCTCCAGCCATGCGAGCCCCAGCCAGCTGCCCCCTCCAGCGCCGGTACCGGCAGCGAGTGAGACCACCCCCGGCCAGGTGTCCCAGGGGCAGGCTCCGGAGGCTGATCCCTGCCGCTCCCCTGCTGGGCAGTTGCTCCGCACGCGCCCTAAGCCGCCCATCCCATGGGGCACTGCCAGCGGGTGGTCGTGGGAAGGGACCCGGACCCCCGCGGACCCCGCCAGGCACGGACACACGCTGCCATGCCCCGCGGGGAGCCCGGAGCGCAGCGCCCGGCCGGGGGCTGCCGCCCGCCCATCTGCCCCCTCCGGCCGCTCGCTTACCGGCTGCCGCTGCCTTTCCGAGGGGGAGCGAGCAGGCGCTGCCCTCGCAGGGCTGCCACTCAGCAGCGCATCCCGGCTGCAGTCCCAGCCGGAGCGGGGAGCGCCACGGCCCTGGCCCGCGGCGCGCCTGGGGGAGCCGGGTGGAGCGGGGCTGCCGGGCGAGGGGCCAGAGCCAGCGCCGTGCGCTCCGGGCGGCGGCTGCAGCCTGCGGTGCCTGCCCCTCGCTCGCCCTGCGCCGGGCTGGCGGCACTCAGCAGCGTGACAGCACCGGCCCTGCCCGCCCTTGCGCCCGCCCTGGTCCCGGCCCCTCTCTCCTGCACCCGCCCCTCCTACTGCACACCACCTGCTCCCCCTCCCTCCTGGGACCGCCCCCCACGACACAGCTCCATCCACAAGTCCCGTGCACCCGCCCCCCTACGGCACACACCCTCTCCCCCTCCCTTCTCTGCATCCGCCCCCTGCACTCCACTCCCCCGTACACACACACACAGCACGGCACAGCCCCCCCCCGGCACATCGCCCACCCTCCCCCTGGTCCCCACCTCCCCAATCCCAGGGCACATCCCCCTCCCACCTCGTCCCCCATGCCCCACAGGTCCTCCCATCTCCTGCTTCCCTAAATCTCTTCCTACCCCCATCTGTGGTTTCCATCTTCCCCACTGCCTGTGCTCTGCCGTGCTCCCAGCCTCCTCCTGCCGCGTTGCGCCCCCGCCCATCCCCATGACCCAGTCACTGTGCTCCCCATCACCACCTGTGCCCTTCCCCCGCGCCCCATCTCCACTCCCACTGCATCCCGCCCTCGCCCCCCGAATCCACCCTCACCCATCACAGCCCCTCCCCGCCTCAATTCCCCCGGCCCTCTCTGATTGTCTTTGTGCGGGAAGCGAGGTCCCCTCTACAGTCTCCGGACAGACGCAGGGCCAACGGGGACAGACAGATACTTCCCAAGGAGTGATCGCTGCAACTGGTAGCCTGGCACTATCATCATCTCAAGGAGTTTGATAAGCATGGAGGTCCTCCGACCCCCTTCCTGGCCTGATCCCACTGGAATCCCGGGACTCGCCCTCCCCAATACCACACCCCACTGAGAATCCCTGCCCCAGAAACACTCCCACGAGCTAGGGATTTCTCCCCCATATGCCCCTTCCTAGGAACACTGCAGCCTTCTTGCCAGAAATGCCTTCCCTCATGTCCCCCCTCCTTCTCCCAAGAGACACCCCCTGGAGACCCACCTCTCCCCCCAGGAACTAGACTCCCCTATCTACCCCACTTCTCCAAGGAAACTCTCCCCCAAGAGCCTTTTACTCCTGGGGAAATTCTGCACCACTACGCATGCACAGAATTTATGTCCCTCACAGATTTCTTTGCTTCCCCGCAGAAAAATGACTTTCTGTCAGAGAACCAAAGGGAAACCACAAGAGCAATCATGCAACCCTCCCCAGCAGTATGTTTTGGAGGCCCAGGGCAGCTGGCAAAGAGATAAATCACTATGGTACAGGAGGCGGGACTGGGGAAGACCCAGCTGGTGGCTCTCATCCTGCGCTGTGCTCAGTTGCGAGTCTCGGCTGAGCTGGGGAGGCCGGGACTGCCTCTTCCCTTGCACAGCATCCATGGCCAGGTCAGACTCACCCTAAATTTCTCCCTCAGCTGAAGGAAGCTCAGCAAACTTCCCCACCACCATCCGCTTCCTGCACTCATTGCTCCTCAGCTGCAGGGGGAGGGATCTTGGACAGGGAGCTGCTTCCACATCCATCCAATCCCTGTGCCTCCAGACCCCCTCATACCCAGACCCTCCTGTCGAGCCTCACCCCCCTGCACTCAGACCCCCACTCCAATGAGCCCCACTCCCCCTGCACCTGGATCCCCACCCCACTGAGCCCCAACCAGCTGCATCTGGACCCCTCCACTGAGCCCCCAACACCCAGACCCCCTGCTGAGCTCTATCTCCCCCACACCCAGATGACCCCCAGCTGAGCCCCAACCACCTCCACTCGGACCCCCCTGCAGAGTCCCATTACCATTGCACCCAGAACCCCCCAACAAGCCCCTCTGCATCCAGATCCCCCCCACACCCAGATTCCCCACTGAGCCTCCTGCACTCAGATTGCCCACACAGAACCCTCTCAACCCACACCTGTATCCCCCCACACTTGGATCCTGCCTCATTGAGCCTGCCTGTCCACACCTGGTGCATCTGGTACAGAGGAGCAGGGCCTTGGGGTGTTTCTGAGGCAGGCCCAGTCCTTGAATTGTGTCAGGGTTGGGTGCAGCCTCACCGCTGAGTCCACATCCCTGGGGGGAGCTGCACAGTGATTTCCCACCTCTGTGCAGCCAGTGGCCTGTGCTCCCCAGTGCCATGCTGGAGCCTCCACATTTATTTGACAAATACAATTTGCAGAATTTTGCAGAATTTTGCAGAATTTCAAAATATTGTGTGGAGAATTTTCATTTTTTTTTTTTTTTTGCGCAGAATGCCTTCAGGAGTAGCCTTTGTATATTACAGGATGCCAGCATACCCAGTCTTCCAGAGCAGCTCTGGCATGTGCTGTCACATCTCCCCTGGTGCCATTGCTTTTCCCAGTCCTGCACTGGCTAGACTGTGTCCTAGGCACACACCTCTTCCAGTCTGCAGAAGATTAAGGGGGTTAGAAAGCAGGTGTTTATTAAATAGTTAACTCTTGTGGGATAGTAGCTACTAAAAACGCTGCTCAATTCCTCTGGATGGGACTTGGAAAAGGGGGTTCGTTTGGGTGTTTCTTAAAAATTTCCTGTGAATCAGTCTCCCGCAATCTCTGACTGAATGCTCTGATTTACAGGGCTATTCTAGGGACTGTGGACACTTCGGGTCTGATGGTAAAAAATGTTTTACAATAAAACAATCTTTGCCTCATAGGAGGCACTCACAAGAAAGAAATTGTGGATCTATTTGGGGTATCGAACGATTTCTGAAACAGCTGGTATGTAAATTATAACCATCAGCTGTCTTGTCATGATCAAATATTCCCTATATCTGCGCTAGCAACATTGCTTTTGAAAGATGTCGTTCCCTATAAATGCCTTTAACGCCTGGTAGAAAATTCTTGTGAACATGTTGACAAATGAAATAACCCGGGTTATTTGATTAACGTCCATGTAATCTAAATATTGGCTTGTATTGAGAAAGGAAATGTCAACTTTGTAATGCTTTTGAAAGGAGGGATTTTCGCTGCAATTCAAGAGTAATCTTATACCAACAAAGGAAGTGAAACATACACTACGCGAAATATATTGAAGGGATTAAAGAGAGGATAGAGCAGGGGTTTTAACTTTCTTTAAGAATTCCGATCATGCAGAAAGGAACATAGATAATCTGGTAACGGGTCCAAGCATTACATACAGCTATTATTCCAGCGGCTAATCACCAATCAAGGGAGGGGTTTATCTGATGCTGGGGCCTTTTAAAATCTCTTTGGATACATTTTCTAAAATTGGATGTATGTGGCAGATAAATGAGATCAGCAAATTCCCATTGCCGGAGCTGTTTGTTTATATTTCGCAGTTTACATGCAAATAGGTTAATAATATACAGGGAACGGATTTTTTGTTTAAACCCACCTTTTGCATTAGGGCGCATGAACCATTACAAGAAAAAAGTGCTAAGATTATTTGTATCGCTTCTCCAATGGAAACAGGATCTAGAGGTTACTGTCAGATGAGCTGATGGGACTGGATGCAGTTGGTTTGGTTTTATTTTGAGCAATGCATGAGCAAATGAACATGGGCGTTCTTGTCATTTTCAATCGTGCAGCTCCCCACCCCACGCCCTGTCCCCTCCCGCCCCCGCTACACCCCCTCCCCAGTTTGATTAGACAAAGGGGTTAGACGCCATCTCACCTACCCACCAGTAACCGGAGTTGTCAAGATTGCACAGGGCATGACGCAATTAACTGGGCATCTCTTTATGCTGATGCTGATCTTATGCCCTGAGAATGTGAATCCTGGAAATACCAAAATGTGAAACAAAGCTATAGCTCTGCAGAGCTGGAGTGGAGCAAGAATTAAGTCAAAAATCTCCTCTAACCACTGTGCTGTGCCCTGGCACACATTGGTATTTAAAGTCTGAAGAAATCATTACCGAGTAGTTCTGTAATATCTGGACTCAGCAAAGGGGGAGGGGGAACAGACTTTTAATTCAGAATGTTCTTGAGTCTCAGTTCAATAACTATAATTGCATGATTATTATACTATTCCCAATTTTATACAAGCCTTCAAGTATGCCCCACTGATGTGCTACAGGGTCCCAATGGGCATTAATAGATAGTCAATGGGGTGTTCTGTTTATTGTCTTTCTGCACGTGTACCCCGTGCATATAAAGGAGCAACGCAATCGATTGTTTATGAGGGATCCGGAATGAAAAAGTGACACGCTGCAGAACGGGTAAGAAAAATGCTGAATGTGCACGAGCCACTTAAATGTCAAAAGATACGCGATGCGTACTATAGTTTATTTCAGGTTGAAAAGCACGGTGTGGGGTAATTATACCTGCAACACGGACAGGAACCAGATCTTTGTCAAGCACCAAAGGGATCCGAAGCGATGAGCATTTGGCTTTGATTTTAAAAGGCAATTCACTGGATTTGATTTCAATGCATGTAGAGGGGTGGAAATCTGTTTCTGATCTGCGCTTGGCACATTTGCGCCTCGGACACGTCTGCAGCAGCCCGGGAAAGAGACATTTCCCCTCGAAAGGACGCCTAGTGGGCAGCACTGAGCTCTCAGCCTAGGGGAGGGGATTCTCACTGCCCTGAAGTCACTTGTTCATTTTTTGTGTGTGTCAACATATAGGATGTGGGTTGTTTTTATTTCCATCTCCATGATCTAAGTTAACCATTGGGGCTGAAATGGCCAGGGCAGAAAAAGTGTCTAACACAAGCAGTACATTCAACTTCAGGCGGGCATGGTTTATAGGGGGCAAATTGTCGGCTAAAACCATTTGATCCTCTTTCTTGCTGAGCCGCCTACAGCCAGGGGAGGACTGATTTTCTGAACTGGGTCCAGCGAGGAAACGTGAAACGAAATCGGAGCCGGTTTGCTTATAGCTTTAGCGTTGGCTCAAGATTTACTAGCAGTAACTTACACAACAGAGGGGGGAGGTGTGTGTCTGCGCCCATATGTGAGTGTGATTGTGTTACAAGTGTGTGTGTGAGCGTAGGGGTGTGTGTGTGTGTTTGTATGTGTTGATGTGAGGGGCTGTGTGAGTGCGTGATTAATATGTGTGTTTGAGTGAGCGGTGAGTGCATTTGTGTGTGTAGGTCGGAGGGCTGTGTGTGCAAGTGTAGCCAGGTGGGAGAGCTGTGTGTGTATATTTGTGTGTGGAAGAGCTAAACCTGTGAGTATGAAAGCTGTGTATGTATTTGTGTGTGTGTAGGCGAGAGGGCTGCATGTGTGAAAGGGCTGTGAGTGTATAGGCGGAAAGGCTGTGTGTATGTGAGGGCTATGTGTATATGGGGAGGGCTGCGAGTCTGTGTACGAGGGCTGTGTGTGTATTTGTGTGTGTAGGCAGAAAGGCTGTGTGTATGTGTGGGCATGAGGACTGTCAGTGTGTGTGTGTAGGTGGAAGGGCTATGTGTGTGGGAGGCCTGTGTGTGTAGGTGGGAGGGCTGTGTATATGTTTGCCGGGGTGTAGGTGGGTGGGTGTAAATGGGAGAGTTATTTGTGTATTTTGTGTGTGTAGGCAGAAAGGCAATGTGTATGTGTAGGTGTGAGGACTGCCACTGTGTGTGTGTTGGTGGGAGAGCTGTGTGTGTATTTTTGTGTGTGATGATGGGAGAGGTGTGTGTGTGTGAAGGCTGTGTGTATATGGGGAGTGTGTAGGTGGGAGGGCTAGGGCTGTGTGTGTATTTTTGTGTGTTGGTGGGAGGGCTGTGTGTGTAGGTGTGTGTGTATGTGGGAGGGTTGTATGTGTATTTTGGTGTGTGTTGGTGGGAGGGCTGTGTGTGTAGGTGTGTGTGTGTACGTGGGAGGGTTGTGTGTGTATTTTGGTGTGTGTTGGTGGGAGGACTGTGTGTGTAGGTGGATGGGTGTAGGTCAGAGGAGTGTGTGTGTATTGGGGGGGGTAAGTGGGAGGGCTGTGTGGGGGTATTGGTGTGAGGGAGTTGTGTAGGTACAGTTGTGTGTGCAGGGGGGAGGGGCTGTAACAGAGCCGGGGGCGGTACGTTTCCGAGCCCCGCCTATATCTGCGTTGTGCAGAGACTTGCTGGCCCGGTGTCCCAGCCTGGCCGGGCTGCGGCTGCTGGCTAAGGGGCCCGGCGCCCGCCGTCTTAGCTCGCTCCCCCTCTGCCCCGCCCGCCCGGGCCGGGCCGGGCCGGACCCTGCCAGCCCGCCGGGAAGCTGGGGGAGGGTGTGGGCTGCTAGCCCCGCCCCGTCGCGGGCCGCCGTCCAGGCACAGAACTAGTGCTGCGGAGCCCCGGACCCGGCGGCAGGGGCGGGTGGCCCGGCCTGGGGCAGGCGGGGCCGCTGCTATGTGAACACACACACACTGCTACACCCCACATACAGACACACAACACGCACAACACATGTACCACAAGATATACACAGAGTCCTGCACACACACAACACACACTCCTGCACATAACATCCCCCACATGCAGACACAGTCACATAGCACACATACACAACAACACAGAGAGAGTCCTGTAAACACACAACACACCCTCTGCACATACACATCATGTATACACAACACACTCCTGCACATACCTCACATACACACACAATGCCCACTCCTACACATCTACACACCCTCTCAACTACAGACAGACACAACACACACTCCTACACACACCATACACAACAGTCCTGCATGCACACCCCACATACGCACACAACACACAACTCCTCTCACACACAGCACACACCCCTATACATACGCACCAAATATATACACTCAATACACACGTGCATGCTCCCACATGGTCACACCAGACACCTTTTGCTTCCCATCCATAGGCAAAGTCAGCCGCAAACATACACACACTCTTGCACCCACGCACCTCACACAGAAATACACACGATGGTGCATAGAGGCGGCACTCATAGGTACACAAAGAAACACAACACATCCATACACATTCACACACCATAGATATACACCAGGTTCATATTTTCAATGGCAAATCTGCCCCCCACCACACACGAGGACGGACATTGAGACGAAAGCAACAACACAGAGGGAACATGCCCTGCGTAGCTTCCCTATAGCAGTGGGTTTTGACCTGAGGTCCACGTGGACCCTGGGGGTCCACAGACTATGTCTAAGATTTCCAAAGGGGTCCACACCTCCATTTGAAAATTTGTAGGGGTCTGCAAATGAAAAAAGTTTGAAAACCCACTAGATCAGAGGAATCTTTAGCTTGGATCCCGCAGGATTGGAGGTGAGAGGACCAAACTGCCCTTCTGATAGTTTCAGCACTAAAGAGGCAAGTATCAAGGGATCAGCCTATAACAGTGAGAGGGATTTAATTCCCACCCCAATGAACACTTCAGCTCAAAACTTTGCCTCTAGCGCTATCTGTTGTGCCAGGACAGGACAGGAGATGCTAATGTGACACTGTAAAGGATTGCTTTGGAACTTAAGAACGGCCATACTGGATCAGACCAATGGTCCATCTAGCCCAGTATCCTGTCTTCTGATAGTAGCCAATGCCAGGTGCCCCAGAGGGAATGAACAGAACAGGTAATCATCAAGTGATTCATTTCCTATCACCCATTCCCAGCTTCTGGCAAACAGAGGCTAGGGACACCATCCCTCCCAATCCTTGCTAATAGCCATTGATGGACCTATCCTCCATGAATTTATCTAGTTCTTTTTTGAACCCTGTTATAGTCTTGGCCTTCACAACATCCTCTAGCAAGGAGTTCCACAGGTTGACTGTGTGTTGTGTGGAGAAATACTTCCTTTTGTTTGTTTTAAACCTGCTGCCTATTAATTTCATTTGGTGACCCCTAGTTCTTGTGTTACGAGACAGCGTAAATAACACTTCCTTATTTATTTTCTCCACACCAGTCATGATTTTATAGACCACTATCATATCCCCCCTTAGTCGTTTCTTTTCAAAGCTGAAAAGTCCCAGTCTTTTTAATCTCTCGTCATATGGAAGCTGTTCCATACCCCTAATCATTTTTGTTACCTTTTTCTATAATTAATAGCTAAATTGGAAAAGATGGGGATCAATATGAAAATTGAAAGGTGGATAAGGAACTGGCTAAAGGGGAGACTACAAAAGGACATATTGAAAGGTGAAGGGAACTGTCAGGCTGGAAGGAGTTCCTCAGGGATCAGTTTTGGGATCAATCTTATTTAATCTTTTTATTACTGACCTTGCACAAAAAGTGGGAATGTGCTAATAAAGTTTGCGGATGACACAAAGCTGGGAGGTATTGCCAATACAGAGAAGGACCGGGATATCATACAGGAAGATCTGGATGACCTTGTAAACTGGAGTAATAGTAATAGGATGAAATTTAATAGTGAAAAGTGCAAGGTCATGCATTTAGGGATTAATAACAAGAATTTTGGTTATAAATTGGGGACACATTAGTTGGAAGTAACAGAGGAGGAGAAGGACCTCGGAGTATTGGTTGATCACAGGATGACTATGAGCCGCCAAAGTGATATGACCGTTAAAAAAGTTAATGTGGTCTTGGTGAGGTATTTTCAGTAAAGATAAGGAGGTGTTAGTACCATTATACAAGGCACTGGTGAGACCTCATCTGGAATATTGTGTGCAGTTCTGGCTTCCCATGTTTAAGAAGGATGAATTCAAACTGGAACAGGTACAGAGAAGGGCTACTAGGATGATCTGAGGAATAGAAAATCTGTCTTATGAAAGGAGACTCAAAGAGCTTGGCTTGTTTAGCCTAACCAAAAGAAGGCTGAGGGGAGATATGATTGCTCTCTATAAATATATCAGAGGGATAAATATCAGGGAGGGAGAGGAGTGAAGTTCTGGAACAGCCTTCCAAGGGGAGTAGTGGGGCAAAAGACGTATCTGGCTTCAAGACTAAGCTTGATAAGTTTATGGAGGGTATGATGGGATAGACTAATTTTGGCAATTAATTGATCTTTGATTATTAGCAGGTAAATATGTCCAATGGTCTGTGATGGGATGTTAGATGGGGTGGGATCTGAGATACTACAGAGAATTCTTTCCTGGGTGCTGGCTGGTGAGTCTTGCCCACATGCTCAGGGTTTAACCGATCGCCATATTTGGGGTCAGGAAGGAATTTTCCTCCAGGGCAGATTGGCAGAGGTCCGGGAAGTTTTTCGCCTTCCTCTGCAGTGTGGGGCACGGGTCACTTGCTGGAGGATTCTCTGCACCTTGAGGTCTTTAAACCGCAATTTGAGGACTTCAGTAACTCAGACATAGGTTAAGGGTTTGTTACAGGAGTGAGTGGGTGAGATTCTGTGGCCTGCGTTGTGCAGGAGGTCAGACTAGATGATCATAACAGTCCCTTCTGACCTTAAAGTCTATGAGTCTATTTTTCCCAAATCCAATATGAATTTTTTGAGATGGGGCGACCAGATCTGCATACAGTATTCAAGATATGGGTGTACCATGAATTTATATAGAGGCAATGTGATATTTTCTGTCTTATTATCTGTCCCTTTCCTAATGACTCCCAACATTCTGTTAGCTTTTTTGACTGCCACTGCACATTGAGTGGATGTTTTCAGAGAACTATCCACAATGACTCCAAGATCTTTCTTGAGTGGTAACAGCTAATTTAGACCCCATCACTTTACATGTACAGTTGGGATTATGTTTTCCAACATGCATTACTTTGCATTTATTAACATTGATTTTCCTCTGCCATTTTGTTGCCCAGTCACCCAGTTTTGTGAGAGCCCTTTGGAACTCTTCGCAGTCTGCTTGGGACTTAACTATCTTAAGTAATTTTGTATCATCTGCAAATTTTGCCACCTCGCTGTTTACCCCTTTTTCCAGATCAAGGCTCTTCTTTGTCACTGAGAGCAAGGAAACAACCAGACTCCCTCCCCGTCCTCAGAAAGAACTTTGTTCTCTGCAGGGGGAGCGATCTCTCTTGGGGTTGTGATGAGAGGCAGGTTAGGAGTCCTTGGGACAATATAATTGGAACAATTTGCCTTCTAACCCCCATGATCCTGTGGATTCATTCTCTGACAATGAACCTTCCCCCAAAGAAAGAGCAACGTCCGTTTCCAACTCTCTCATCCAAAGTGACTCTACTTGCATCCCTCTCTGTGGCTCTAGGCATTAATCAGGTCATATAATACCAGTCCCTTCTCAGGAACTGTGACTGGTGGGCGATGGGGGGCGGGGCGAGAGAGTTAGTTCCCAGCTTGGAGATGGGTGGCTGGAAACGGCTAATTATTCAGATTTCATATGCCGCATCCAGATGAATGCGGGCGTTGGCCAGTTCTTTAAGGGCGATTTTGTGTGTGTGGTGGTGGTGATGGTGGTGATGGGAGGTTGGAAGTCCAAGTATCTGTTGTTGTGTAAAACCTCAATTCAGTGATTTATTTTAACCGTACCTACACTGTACCCACGTATATGACACCCACAATACATAAGTCTCTCTCTCTCTGTGTTCGTTTTTATCATTAGAATAAAACATTTAATCGTGGGGTAAAAAAGGTGGGGAAAAGCAGCAACGTGTACTACAGCAACCGAGCATTTTCCTTTGCACGCGGATCGAAAAGGTGTGTGACAGGGGCAAGGTGGATTGATAACAGCGGTGGAAAGAGGCACCGACTCGTTATGTTTGGGAAATTGCAAGGCTGCCTCTCCGACGTAAAATGTTCGCCCTCATCCACCTCCCTGGGCATTCTTTTCCCGGCTGGAAATCGCGAGGCACAGAGGGTAATGAGCTGCTAGGGAGCGGACGAGTTTACTGTTATTGACCAGAGGCATTTGGGCGACTAATAGATCTGAGGGCTATCTGGGTTGTTTTAAAAGCAGCGCTTCAAAAACAATGGATAGCTCGGTAGGAGCCCGAACTGTTTTCATGACATTTGTGAGAGTGGGTTAAATCGATTCCTCTTTAAACAAAAAGGCAGCAGCTGAATAAACATCCGTGAAGCCAACTGCCCCTTTGCACGACTCGTTCCCAGTGATACGGTCCAGACAGATCGCTACAATTCGTTCGCCTGGGGTCAAGACACATCGCTTCGCTACAATTCTTCCTCCTAGCCCTTTACCCTGTTGCATGATTCCAGAACTGCTCCCCAGCCGTGCCCATGAAATACACTCAATAAATAGCAAAGCGGTGACCAGTCCTAGTTGCTTTAGGGTCCCTAAACACAGAGCATGGTTGTAAAACCAGCTGCCTCCGACGGGAACAGGGAAGCTGCAAGAAGACTAGAGTGAGACATTTAAAACAGATTTGCCAGCAAACGAATCCAGCGCTGACTCTCAGGGAGGGAGAGCAGGCAGACCCGAGCTGTACCCTGGGCATAGCTCTGGTGTTTTGGGTGTGGGGGACGGGTGTGTGTGTTTTTTTTTGGGGGGGGGGGGGGGGGAGGGTGTATCTCTTGCTAGTTTGCAGCCGTGCTCTCCTTTCCCCGCTCCGGAGCCCGGAACAGGAAAGTCCCAGCTCAGCTTCCCCACCATAAGATCCTGTCTCCCCCTCCCTACGAATCTGTTCGCTCCCTATGGGAGGAGGCACGCAGGAAATTGGGGCTGAGTTCCTACTCTAGCAACTAAACTCAGCCTGTTAGCGAGGGGCGGGAGGATGGGGCTTTAGGTACCGTCCATCCGGACTCCGATCCAAGCCCCCCTTCCACACAGAAATCTCCCCCACCCCCAGCAGCAACTCTGCCCTTGCATGGACCAGTGGGGTGGGGGAGCCGAGATCTGGTTCTGCGCATGTTTGAGAGGAGATCGGAAACTTTTTCTTTGCTTCTGAACAGACTCCGAGGGCTGCGGGGCGGGGGAGGGGGGCAGAGATTGAGGAAGAAAATGGCGAGTCGTGGGAGTTGCGTGGAGAAAGCGGCTTTCCTCTGCGCCTTCCTGCTGGCCACTTGGAGCCTGGCGTCCTCCGCCCAAGCAGAGCCGGAGGAGGAAGGGCGAGACGACCAGCGGTCCTGTCACGGGGCCTTCGATCTCTACTTCGTCCTGGATAAGTAAGTGACAGTCCCATTTAAAAGCGGTTATTCACCCTTCACTGCCTTTGCCCTGCTGCTGCAGCGGGAATCTTTGCTGGTCTCTGGGCGGATCGCCGGGGCATGCCGCCCTCCCACGCTGCCCGCGCCCTGTACACAAAGAGAGCACTGTGCAAAGCAAAGGCACCCCCAGCCAGGGAAGCTCAGGTCACACACACAGGGGCACAGGGCTTTTCAGAGACTCGGTGGCCCAGCAAAGGCAGCCACGCTCGGGAGAGCCCGCTAATGCGCGGTTAGTAGCGCATAATGGGCGACTTGCGTTAGTTCTGGGATGTTAAGGGATTTGGTCGGTTCTAGGCTGTAACCATTTGCATTTAATTAGTTCTAGGCTTGAATCCAGAGAATTTGCTTAGTTCTAGGCTATCACCCATGGACTTTGGTGAATTCTGGGATACAGTATAGCCTGTGCATTCTGGTTAATTTTAAGAATCCAACAGTTGTTTGTCGCAATTGTTTACAGGCCTGGTTTAAGGTATTTAAAACGTGTTAGCTGGCCATGGTTAATCTCTGGGGGGTTGTCTACACTAGTGTTTAAAATATGTTAGTTAATACATATTGGCTAACAAATTTTTAGATACTTCCTATTATCCTAGTTTAAATATGGCCTAAGGTATGTCTACAGTGGAATTTATAGATGTGTTTTAACACGTGGTACTCAAGTCAACTGTAAATTCTAGTGTAGACACTACACAAGTGATAGAGGGCAGGGCTGCTCGTTCCTAGTTGTGTTTAATACTAGCGTGCAGCCTTGGGTTCAACATGACAAGCAAGAAATGTTTGTGTCCCGCCTACAGTAGAATTTACAGTTGTGCTAGTCAAGACGCTTTAGTTAGCACATGTTAAAACATGACTAAAGATTGGAGCTTTTTTCAATGTGCATCTGACCAGAGGTGATGGCTCTGTGTGTGTGTGTGTGTGTGTGTGTGTCTAGCGGGGAAATTGTTCACTCTATCAGGCCTTCTGCTGATCTTTGGGCCAAAAAGCACCTTCTCAACAAAAGATGGTGACTTTGTTTTGCTCTGAAAGCAAAAAGATGGAAAGACTTCCTACGGCAGTTGTTGTTTTCCAGGAACATGCATCACAAATTACCCTCCTGCCTACTAAGGTTTATTACAGGGCTTTCTGACTCCAGCATCAAATGCACTTGTATCAAGATTTTGAATTGTTATTATCAACATTATCATGCTGTTCTCCAGGATGTAATAAAAAAAATCAGTAAAAATGGATATTGGTGTTTGAGATTGGGGTACTCTCTATGGCAGGATAGGACATGTATATAACTTCATACAATGTAATTTCCTTGCCTTAAAATGTCATTATTATATGCCTAGTCAAAGCTAAGGCTTTAGATATTGGTTAAGGTACTGTTAAACCTATAAACTGAAATTGTGATGTAACTTGATTCTCTGACTTGATTGTGACTGTGGTATAGATGATCTATGTGGTATAGATGATCTATAGAGGGTCCAATCCTGCTGCCATTAAAGTCAATGGCAAAACTCCCATCCACTTCAATCATAGCAAGATCAGGCCATGAAAGTCTGCAAGAGAATAAAAGCCGAACTGTTTGGAATGAAAAATGTGAAAGAGGTAATTTGGCCATTTAAATTGAAAGAGTTTCTTGTGGTTTTAAGGTCTGAACTTGCTCCCACTGAAACCAATGGTGAAATTCCTGTTGGCCTTTTGGGAGTAGGACATTTACAAGAAAGAAATCTACAAGGATTATGTGAAAGCCCCACAGTCTATGGTCTATGTGCTTCCCTCGTGCTGTAGCAGAATGACCAGGGATGTCGGAGGGAGCTGTGCGTACAAACTGAAGTTGTATTTGGCCCTTACTACATGACTGGTGGTATGGCAGCAAGGGGGTTTCTGAGGACAGATCTCATGGATGGATGGATGGATGGACTCTGGCTCTTGGAACAGTTTAGCAGGACAGAGCCAGATAATAAGTAAGAGTTGACAGGGTGGGGGGAATCTCTGAGTGTTGGAAGGGAGGATGGCCAATCAGAGGGGAATGGGTGAAACTGAGATTGTAACATACACATTTTTGGAATCACATTTATTCAGATGTGAATCAGGGAGTATTTCTGGGTCCAATTTCTATTGGGATAACCCCCAACAATATGCAACGCTAGACATTGTATGCCACCAAGTGGTGCCATCACATCCTATACAGGACAATGTGGATTGCCTTCCTCCATTGTGCCTGGAATTAGAGACATTCAGTCTTAATTAGATGGATAACAAAGGGGTTGAAATGTTGCCATTTTATATGGAGATATACCTATCTCATGACTTTGAAAAGTCATTGAGTCCAGTCCCCAGCCTTCATTAGCAGGCCCAAGTACTGATTTTGCCCCAGATCCCTAAATGGCCCCCCAAAGGATTGAACTCACAATTCTGGGTTTAGTAGGCCAATGCTCAAGCCACTGAGCTATTCCTCCCCCAATGAAATGTCCAGGCTTGAGTCCTATGGCCTGTGAGGTCCGCTCTGAATGAATGACAGGGCGTATCTGAGAAGTCAGTCTGGGTGAACCAGAATGACTTTAATAAGTCCTTTCTGTTACTTTGCTCCCTTGTGGGAAGATGTTATCTCATATCAAAAGCAGGCAGACTGAAGAAATACAACAAGTGTCTTCCCTTATTGGTGCAGGCACTGTACATTACCGCAATGACTTTGTCAGGGCATGATTTTCTTTTTCATTCTGCCAGCTGGCGTCTGCAGGGATCAAATCCTCAAGACATCAGCCAGCAGAGGGGAAAAGATCATGCGCTGGTTAAGTTATTGGTATAATATATGGTGCCAATTAGAAAGAGAAACTTGCTGAGTTTGTGCAGTTTTTCCTCCTTCTGATGTAGATTACATCTTCCTGTATTAACCCTGTGGGATAGGCAGCTTCAGAGCAAAAGGACTGAACCATGGGTATATGAAGGCCTGACATGGGAAAAAAGCAAAGACCTATCTCAGACCTCCTAGAGGGTGTCATTCCACACAAAGCAGAAGGTCAGGGCAAAGCTCTTATCCCTGTGGGCAAACCTCTTGAAGCTACCACAGGTAGATACAATCTGCCCTCTGGATTCTGTATTCTTACCATGGTATATTGTGCTGGAGCAGAATTAGAATCATAAAGTATTGGGGTTGGTAGGGACCTCAGAAGATCATCTAGTCCAACCTCCTGCTCAAATGGGGACTAATCCCCAGACAGATTTTTGCCCCACATCCCTAAGTGACCCCTTCAAGGATTGAGCTCACAATCCTGGATTTAGCAGGCTAATGCTCAAACCACTGAGCTATCCCTCCCCCTCGGCCTTGGCTGGTACTTGGAGGGGACACCTTCAAGTTATGGAAAGTGGCTCTGGTAATTCAGAAGGTAGGGCTCTTCTGGTTCAGACTGATGCTAGGGGAAATGTTGTAAGTGTAGGGCTCCCTTAGTCCAGTGTGCTGGTTATAGGGGGCTAGGGGACTCAGAAATCAGAGGGCTGATCTCCAATTGCATTGATGTTTATATAGTAATGTCCTGGTTTTCAGAGATGCTGAGCACCCACAGTTCCTGCTGTCAGCCATGGGAGCTGTGTGTGCTCAGGAGTTGACACCAGACTGGTGCTTAGCTTCTGCTGAACCCATTGCCACAGGTCCCTCAAGTTTACTAATTCACGGCTTCTTGGGGTAGTGGCCTCCTGGCTGCTCCTGACAGCCCTCAGGCTGCATAAGAATCCAGCTGCCTGTCTCTGTGCTACATCCTCTGCTCAGGGGTTTGGTCACTTGACTCTGTTCAGATCACGTAGTGACATCCTTATGTTGTGTTATCCCTCTCTCCTCTGCTACATTGCTGTTGACATCCAGCTCTTGTTTGCCACTGTGTCGAAATGCACTTGTAAAAAACAACAACTGACCTCTAGTGTTTTCTAATTATAGCGGCGCCTGGTAGCATCACTATAATTGTCTATCAGTGCAACAATTATAAGT
Source organism: Trachemys scripta elegans (assembly GCF_013100865.1). Taxonomy (NCBI): domain Eukaryota; kingdom Metazoa; phylum Chordata; order Testudines; family Emydidae; genus Trachemys; species Trachemys scripta. Next base: position 58,477,421 of record NC_048304.1, on the reverse strand, counting down.
CCTTAGTTTAAAGGGGTTTCTAACTCTGCCATGAACATCTGCTCCTGGCTAGTGCTTGACATGACAGGTCTGAGCCATATAGCTATGTGTATTTAAATGTACTGAATGTGAAAAAATCCTTTTCCTTATTTTTGAACTATGCGGCCGGAGAAAGAAGGAACTTGAGATTTTTGGATATATTTCTGCATTCCTCTAACTGGGGCGTTTCACAAAGATCATTTATATTTTAAGCAAAATTGAGTTGGGCAGACTTGGGGGTTGCAGACTTCTGTTTATCCACAGGACAGACAATGGCTGTGCAAGCTTCCCCCACAGTGTCCTTGCCAGCGTGCATCAACCCTGCTCTGGAAGTGCCCCGTCTCTGTGGTGAGATGGGAGATTGGCCTTCATGGCCCATTCCCTCCTTGGCCTCTCTGCTGACAGTTCCAACAAGGAGACCAATTAGTCCTCTGGGGAAGTGATTAAGACTCATTACATCCAGGCCACACAGTCACCAGATGGGAAGATCTTTCCGTAATTATTGCTCCAGGTCATTTTTGGACTGATGACCTAAAGGTTGCTGCAAGCTATTGCCAGTCCCCAGAGTCACCCAGTCACTACACACTGGGTGCTTTATTTTCAAAAGCTCAGGTTGGCAAGGACATTGTATGTGCCAGGAAAGCCAAAAAACTCCACTGTTTTGTTTTAAACGTTCTGAGTGAATGTAGTACTCACAAAAATGATGGAATACAGGCACTGGCTAGAGCAAATAGGAACTGTCCAGGTTTCCACCCTCCAGTCCTCTCTATGAATCTTTGCCCATCTTGCCACATTCCCACTGTTCCGGTCCAAGGACTTGACCTAAGCACAGGATATTGATCTGTCTCAGGTACTTCTGCAGCATCTCTCTGCAGGGAGGCTCAGCACTGACTGCTGTTCTGTGTGCTGATTGTGTGCACTGGATCAGAGGGAAACCCACTAGATTTAGGTCAAAATTATTTAAAAATGGATGGCTAAATCCAGGCTTGGACACCTAGGACAACGGCTAATGGGAGATGCTGGGATCTCAGCACATTTGAAAATCACACCACTGTTTTAGGTCCCCCACTATGGACTCAGTCACCTAACTTTAGACCCCCATTTTTGAAAATATTGGCCTCATTTCGCTCGTGGCCTATATCAAGATGGGAACCAACCTCTCTGGAAGACCAAGCACTCATATGCTGTACAGTAACTCCTCACTTACTGTCCTCCCGCTTAACGTTGTTTCAAGTTACGTCGCTGCTCCATTAGGGAACATACTCATTTAAAGTTGTGCAATGCTCCCTTATAATATCGTTTGGCTGACTTTGCAAGGGAGCATTGCACAAGTTCCTCTTCTCTGCCTTCTCCCCTTCCCTTCCTCCCTCCCTCCCTCCCTCCCAGCACTTCCCCCGCCGCCAAACAGCTGTTTGGCGGCACTTAGGATTTTCTGGGAGGGAGCGAGTGGGGAAGCTGCCCCCTCCCCGCGGGCAGGGCCACCCAGAACGCAGGGGCTTTAGAGGCTGCAGGGCCCTGGGATAAAGGGGCCCCAGGGCCCTGGCCTGCAGCTCTAAAGCCCCTTTTGGAATGCGGCCCTGTGAGCACGGGCCGGAGGGCTCAGGAGGAGCCGCGCAGCCAGCGGCTGGAGAGAAGCGGCGCTTTCCCCTTCAAAGCGCCGCTTCTCTCCGGCCGGCTTTGAAGGGGAAAGCGCCGCTTCTCTCCGGCCGC
>NC_048304.1:58436847-58470765 GCF_013100865.1 Trachemys scripta elegans | reverse complement strand
CCCCATACATCCCTTCTATCTATCTATCTATCTATCTATCTATCTATCTATCTATCTATCTATGCCTCTCTCTCTCTGATTCTCATAATCTGACCTAGTCATTTATACCAAATATATCACTATGTTTGAGGTCAGATTAGATGATCACAGTGGTCCCTTCTGGTGTTAAAAACCCATGACTCAAGGAATCTGAATGCCCGCAGGCAATATTATGTATTATTATCAAACCCTGATCTGCTGGTATTTTTTCCTATCTGTCTTTCTTCACTGGGGTATAGTGTAGCTGATGTTTAGATTTTATGTAACCATGGACAATAGCTGGCAAGTTCTGCCAAATGTTTGCTTTGTTGTGGACATAACTTTGTTATTGGAAGCAGGTTGTGTTTATTTGTACTTTGTCCGATATTACACAAGCAGAGCTGCCTTTTGGCAAAAAGAAAAAAACCAATTAAATCCAAAAAGGAAAAAGCTTAAAGACAGTACAAAGCGAACCAATGAACAGTGATTTTGTTATATGGCACGTGTATAACTAAAAGAGTGAAGAAAAAAGCATCTCTTCTGCAATATTTAAATAAAGGCATATATCTGTATGGAATTGCATTTTATATAGTAAGAGCCTGAGCCGTAGCCAAGGAAGTAAATTGAAAGACTCCGATTGACTTCAGTGGGTTTTGGGTCATGCTCCATAAGCATATAGTTGTAGGGAGTGAGTTATCACTTCTGGGTGTGAGCTTGCATGCCTGAATCTCACAATGTGAATTTGCACAAGGCATGCAAGGACTGGGTCCTTTATGCACAAATGGAGAGAAGAAGCATGGCTGTTGCACATTACACTCAGCAGAAGTGCCTCATTTTGCTGCCTCCCAGTCAGTAGAAGTGCCTCCTGAGTGACGGAGAGCAGCGAGGAGTAAGGGCCTTGGCTTTGCTGAATAGAACCAGAACTGCTTAACTGTGTGTCCGAGGCCCTGTACTGGTAATAGCGAAAGTTCTAAGACCAGTAGTGGGCTGACTGGCTAAATTCCGTGTCTGGCTTTGGGTTTCCTTTCCCCGTGCACTGCCCATTTCTGTGGCTAGATGTCGGGAAAATTGCAGGAGGGAGCTGGCTTGGTCACATGGTCAGGCTGATAGTGATCAGACCAGTGGCAGCGTTTGGAGGGAGGCACACAAAGTAGATAATAATGTGGAGCTGGGTAATTTTACAGCCATTTTATTTCATGGGAGAAAAGCTCTCAGTGAGGGGATAGTGTCCTAGCCTGGCACTGGTCCCACTCTTAAAACCTTTTGGACACAGCTACCTTGAGAGGCAGTGTGCCTCAGCAGCTAGCCTGCTGGACTGGGCCCTAGAAGATATGGGTTCGAATCCTGACCCTCAGCGAGTTTCTTTTCTGTGCTTTTGTTCCCCCTCCTATCCCTTGTCTTGTCTATTTACGTTGTAAGCCCTTTGGGGCAGGGCCTGTCTCCTACGAATAGCACAGTTGGATCTCAGCTGGGGTGTCTAGATGTTATTGGAATACAAATGCTGGTTCCTCTTACTTGGGTGATCCATCCACAAAGGGTCCTTTCCAGGCCAGTGCTCAGGAGAGGAGGAGTCTTGTCACTTCCGATACTCTGCTGGCTCAGGAGAACAGAGCCATGGGACGGATGGATGTGCATGTGCATGTCTGAAACCACAACAAACTCAGTGCCCTGAGGCTTTGCTTTAATTCCAGAGCCACTAATACCGATGTGCAGAATTTCCCTGCTGTCTAGAATGTGGTTGTGGCTGCAATTAGCTCTCGCCAAATAACAACCAAGCTGCAGATTTCAGAGCAAAGGGCCCTACTGAGACACATGTTCATCCCTGTGACGGGCTGGGCCAGCTTTAGCCCCAGGGTAAGCAGGTACTGCGCTCCGGGAGTGCAATGGCCCAAGCTAAGCCCAGCACGTCTATAGAACAATGGGTTAGAACAGTGGAGTCCGTTCTTGCTTTGAGACCATCCTGGAATTCTGCCTTCAGCCTGGAGCACCTCCCTATAGATATAGGCAAATAGGCAGAAACTCAGCAAAAAACCTGCTTCACCGCCCCCCCTCCCCTCCAGTTTTCAACCTCAGTAGGGGAGAGGAGGGCTTTGGCACTGCCATTTATATGTATCTGTTGGCTGTAAATGCAGCAGGAAGAGGGACCCTTTAAAGTAGCACAAGAGGGGTGTAATTAGGAGCAATGGGATGAAACGAATCAAAGGAAACTTCAGGCACAATCTTCCCGGCATTGATATCTATTGTACGGTGGAATGAAAGTCCACATGGAAGTCCATTGCTTGGGACATTTAAAGCTAGCCTCCATGAAGTGCTGGGAATTACATGCCTGATGCTGCATTTACTGATATCAAAAGCAGATTAGCAATGGATTTTAACGGCAGAGGATTGGGGATGGGATAGATGATCTGCAGAAACAGTCCCTGTTCCTAAGTGTGTCCTATTCATCATTGATGATCAGATAGTATTGGGAATATTTACTAGCTAGCAAGACCCAGGGCATCCACTTTCACTGCTAAACTATGGCACTCGTATGCACTGTACCCTATTGATCTACTTGGTCTCTTCAGGGCAGCCCCTGCCTCTATCTTGAGTCACATACGTTCCAGCGCAGATTCTATGCTGCGCCTCTCAGGAGAAGCAGAGGTAGAGGGGGCAAAGATGGCTTTATGGAGAGGGGTGTGGGGGCTGGAGCAGAGATCAGCCCCTCTTTTTTCTGCATGTTGCTGTAAATCGGCCATGAATGATACCTCTTCTGTGCCAGTTTTGCCCATCTGGTTTCAGGTGGGAATTGGCTTACACCACCCCTTGAGGAGTCGCACTCTTGTTGTGATCCACCCAGTCTCGCACCTGATTGTCTCACAGACATCCCTATGGACATGCAGGCCTGTCTGTGATAACTGTCACCCCAGCTGTGACATGGATATAAAAACTACATTGACTTAAAAGGAGTCACTCCTGATTTACTGCGGTGGAAGCAGGAGCAGAATTAGGCCCTGGTTATCACAGCTTTTCCTTTCACCCCTCTCAGATGCTGATTCACCTCAGCCCCATTTCCCCAGAGAGGCATCAGTGGGAAATTCAGGCAGGCAGCTGCTGCACAGGGCTCCCGGATGGGACAGGGAGTGCATTCTTTGCTAGGCTGTGGTTTGCTGACTCTTCTTTTTGTGTCTTGTGTAACAGAACAGCGCTCCCAGCATGGGGAGCTCACTCACAGTGCATGGCTTTTGTGGGTTTTGCATTCGTTGGGCCTGATCCTAATCTGGTCCCGGCCACATTAGCCTGTGATTTCATTGGGATCACTCTGGATTTTCAGCAGAACCTGACCCGGAATGTCTCCTCCGGCACGTCACTGCCCACAGCAGCTGCTCACTGCCTCATCTTCTGCTCCCCCATGAGCCTCAGCCATGGATGGCATGGATTGGGGGGAGGGGCAAAGCACCCCTTGTGCCCGACACATTGGGTAAAATGTTGCCTCCTGGCTGATAGGCTGCTGCTGCGGGTGAGGGCGAGTCTCCTCCCCTGCCCAGAAAGGCAGCGACACAGGAGCTCTGGTTGCTACTGCTACCAACTGGGGGGGCACTGCTGCCTCCCTGGGGATCTCCATGTGTGGCACGTGGGGGAGGGGGGATGCTCTGGGCATGCTGTAGGGGAGGGGGCACACCAAGAAGCTGGCTGGGGGCACCATGGGGTGGGGATGCTGAGAAGCTGTTTCTGGGGGCACCACGGTGTGTGTGGGGAGATCCAGGAGCTGGCTCTCGGGGGAGAGGGAGGAGGCCCATGAGTTGACACTGAGGGGTGGGAAGGCCCAACAACTATCTCTGGGGACACCATGGGTGGGAGGCCCAGAAGCCATCTCTGGGGGGAGCTGTGGGGTGGGGAATGCCAAGGAGCCATCTCTGGGTGCACCATGCGGGGGGAGGCCCATATGCTGTCTCTGGGGGAGCTGTGGGGGTGGGGAGATGCTGAGGAGCTGGCTCTGGGGGCGTAGTGGGGAATGGGGCAATGGTGGCCTGGGGAACAGCATTGCCACTGCCAGGCCTTTTTTACTGATACGTCTCCATGAGCCACAGAGAATATCGACTTACTGGGTCGCCACAGCTCCCTGTGGGGAGAGAGGGGGAGTCAATCAGGCCTAAGGCCTGGCTGATGTGACCACCTCACCTGGGCTGACACTTGAGTGAACCAGGGACCTTCAGAGCCAAAAGCATCAGTCTAAAGCTTGAGCTGGAGACTCAGGCTGTAACAGACTCTCATCCTCTAGTTCAAGCACAGAGAGGGACCCAGAACACTCTGAGCAGTGATCTACAGATGCACTGTATGATCCACCACCAGTCCAAATCCCCAGGCCAGGGACTAGCAGGATTTCATGTCTGCTGCATCTCCACATGCCTTCCACTGGGGTCTATGTGGGGCTAGGGACTGCATTGTTCAGCCCTGCCATCCGTTCTGCATGCTCAGCATTGATTGGCTCCATTGCCAGCGTTCAGGAACTTGACTCTGTATTGGCTCTTTCCTGGAGGCCTGTGAGAACAGTGTCATTTCGCTGATGGTCTGGCGCTTGGACAGGCCAGGAGCTCTACCTTTCTATGAGGCGATGATGGCTCAGGCATCGCAAGACAATAATCCAGCCTTGTCAGTGGCAGTTATCCAGTGTTCATTTGCTGCTCATTTAACAGACTCTGATCCTGGCCTGAATGATTTTAAGGGACTGACAAAAACAGCCTAAAGCACCAACATTCCAGTGCAGGTCCCGATGTGCAAATGTCCATTTATACCCAGTGGCGCTGGAACATTTTTAGCAGTGGGGGTGCTGAAAGCCAGCCCCCTTTCCCCTTTCCACCCCCTGCCTCCCCGAACTGGGGCTGGGAGCAGGGCTGTGTCTGGGAGAGGGGAGATCCAGACAGGGGTAAGGGGGCCAAGGTTGTGACCAGAACTGGGAGTGGGTGTGGGGCCAGGAGCGGAGCGCCAGGCAAAGGCCAGCAATTGAGACCCCATGTGTGGGGCCAGGAGCAGAGCCCCGGGCATGGGGCCAGGCACGGGGCCTCGGGAGCAGAGGCATGGGAGCGGTGGGTGGGGCTGGGCACAGGGCCAGAGGCCGGGGAGCAGAGTCCCGGGGGTGGGGCCCTGGGTATGGGCCCCAGGCACAGGGCCAGTGGCCGGGTCTCAAGCCCCAGGTGCCAGGTTGGGGAGTGGAGTGCAGGGCCAGCAGCCAGGTAGTGGGGCCGGCGGCCAGGGCCAGTGGCTGGGGAACGGAGTCCTGGCTGAAGGGCCAGTAGCAGGACCCCGGAAGCGGAGCCAGTGGCTGGGGAGAGGGGCATGAAGCCAGCCCCTGGGACCCGAGCCGGGGAGTGGAGCCCTGGGAGCGGGGCCAGTGGCCCTGCATAAAACCTGGGGGTGCTGCACACTGCGCACCCCTACTTCCTGGGCCTATGTTTATACCTGCAGTACTCTCATCGATTCATAGATTCCAAGGCCAGAAGGAACCATTGTAATCCTCTCATCTGCCCTCCAGTATAACACAGGCCACAGAACTGCCCCATTATAATTCCTAGAACAGAGCTTTTAGAAACACATCCAGTCTTGATTTAAAAGTTGTCAGTGATGGAGAATCCAACATTCTCACTGTTAAAAACATACACCTACTTTGTGGTTCTAAGCATCTTTCAAAGGCCTGCCCCTTCACTATCCTCGGGCATCAGGAGATGGGTTCAGAATGGGTTTTGCTGGCCTCAGACAGACACTCTAGCTAAGACTTGCCTTGCAATTGTTAGATGCTGATAGAAAAATGTCACTGATTCTGCAGAACTAAGGACCCACATCTGGCAGCTGCTGAGTACTGCAGTGATTTCAGCTGGAGTTGAGGGTGCTCAGGTCCTCACAGGAAGCACTCATCACCTTGCAGAATGGGGCCTTAGTGCATAGTCTAGCAAATGTTTTACCATTGTAAGCCCTGTTCTTAGTTGTATTAAAACTGTCATTGATGACAATGGTGCAGGATCAGGCCTTTAGGGTAACAAATAAGGATATATATATATATATAATACACACATACACACATCTGTATAGACTTACATATGAAAAAGCAAGCAAAAAGACATGGCAAAAACAATGCTATATAGGAAACAAACGGGTTCTTACCTAGCCCGGCCCTTGCAGACCAGCTGTCTGCTCCAGTCGGATTTTGGTGGGTCTGGCATCACCAATGTCGCCCATACTGGGGCATCACACACAGCAAGAGATGACAAGTCTGAACTATGAGTGGAGCAGATCCTTTGATGTTAACTTTGTGCTGAACACTCCTCTGGCGCTGTTTATTTGGAGGCATCCACCAGCTGATTTCCAAGCAGTTGGATTTCCTGACACCTATTTGCAGCTAGCCCGAGCGGTGCTTTCAAGGTGGGAGGGATGGAGTAAGGGACGCATTGTATGGAGGATGCCTCACACCCGCTGCCTTTTGGACCGCCTCCAGCCGATTAGTGGCAAAGCACAGGGATCTGGCACAAACCCCTTTTGGAGCATTGCCGATTCCCTGGGAGCGTCAAATATAAGGACTCCAGCCCACAACAGATCTCACTTGCTTTTAAGAGTTAATCCCCCCTCCCCCGCATGAATCTGATCACAGTCATTTCCATTCACATGCCCCTAGGTGCGCAAAACTCCAACTGGTGTTACATGCTCATACGAATTCCAGAACTAGGGCCTTCACTATAGGCACATAGCAATGCCTAGCACTAAGGTTGCCTTGCTTAAGTATTTCTATTCTAGTGGGCTGTTTTCAGTAGCTGAAAAATTTCTCCAGCTTTCACCTTCCAGGCTGATATTTACAGGTCTGTTCTCTGCCAGGGGGTGAATTTTTTTTTAAGATTGAGCAAAAACAGTTCCGCTATTTTTGAGTAGGCAGTGGGTGAAAAAGATACATTTTTGGCACAATAAAGAAAATCTGTTGCGATCATTCTTTTCAAATCGCGCTAACCCCACAGCGGTTTGGGGGTAGAAACTTGAAATCCAGCCCGAAATAGTCTCTAAATTGGACATACTAATAATAGAAGGGATCATACCTAGCTCCTAGATAGTGCTTTTCATTAGTAGCTCTCCGAGCACTTTACAAAGGAAGGCAGAATCATTGTACCCATGAAGAAACTGAGGCATGGGTAAGCTTGTTCCTTGCAAAGACCATTGGAAATCTTTTTTGGATTTAGCTGAGCTATCATTGCTCAGAGTGGATTTTCAAAGGAGCCTAATGGAGTCAGAAGAACATACATTTTTTAATTCACAGAAAAGGGTTCCTCCACTAGCACCACCCCACTGTTCTAGTGACACTGCACATGCATGTGGGGCGGGGGTGGAGTGGAATTTCTCTTTCAGCATATAGGTCCCATGTGGAATCTGATCTCGAGGATGCGCCGCGGCAGAGCTCCTAGCTTGGGAGGCCGTGCCTCGTTGCAACATTTATTTGTATCTCCACTGTCCAACGTGATGCCTGCTATTTCGTTTACTACATGGCATCTGATTTGTGCAGTGAATGAGGCATGGGTCCCCCAGAAAACAATAGCATGTGATCATAGGGGCAGGGCTACATAAGGAGGCCCGTTCTGTCTATCTTAGGTAATTACATGGCCCCATTACCTTGATAATGGATTTGTCTTCACATCACCCCTGTGAGATAGGACCAGTCTATTACCCCTATTTTACAGAGGGAGAACTGAGGCACAGAGAGACTAAATGACTTGCCCAAGATCACACAGAAAGCCTGTGGTGGAGTGGGGAATTGAACCCTAAATCCTAGGTGTGCATCCTAACCACTGGACCATGCTTCCTCTGTCAATGCCTACTTTTTCCATGTTCTGGCAGAGCACAATGGCTAAGGTCAATAAGATTAGCACTTAAGGGAGAGAGCAGTTTATCATGTCTTGCTTGGTGGTGGTTATGCTTTAGTTTGGTTACATCCTTGTATTTCCCAATTGCATAGCAGAGGAATTCACATGGTCTAATAAGCCCTTGCTCTGGTGATCTTTTGGCAGATGTTGTTGTTTGTTTATGTAACTTTCTGCCTGTGGTTTGCATCTCCTCTGCTTGTGATTCAGTGCCTGGGACATGGAACACATGAATTTGCCCGGCAAAGAGAGCGAATCCAAGTGTGATAGACAGTAGAGTCCAAGGCAGGGCTCCTAAACACTCTGATATCTCACCCTTCAGAGACTTTATAATGGTCTGAAAATGTTCATTGCTACAACATAGGGGAAAAATACTCCTCTCTGACCCATACAGTGGAAATGTACTTCTTATTTGCTTTACAGTAACACCTAGAAGTCCCACTGTGCTAGGTGCTGTACATACATTTAGTATGTCTCTGCCCCAAAGAGTTTACTGTCTAAATGGATGAGACACTGGAGGTGATATTATCCCCATTTTACAGATGGGAAGCTGAAGCACAAAGACTTTTAAGAGACTTGCTCAAGGTCATATAAGAAGTCTGGGGTGGATCCAGGAATTGACCTCAGATCTCCCAAGGACTAGCCCTGTACATTAGCCACAATATTAGCCTTCCTCTCCAGATTACTTTGAAAGTCCACTCTACCTAAATGAGCAGGAATCCATGGATATTTTCTCCCATACATGCTGGGAGAGCAGAAAATCAAAGCTGAGATTCTTCAGTGCAGCTCTGAAAGCAGAATTGCACCCTGGGAAAGCAAATCCTTCATTTCATCACAAGTCTTAGCAAAATAAAATAAAAAGAAATTACAGTTTTAAAAAAGGGACAGGAATTTTTATACTGTAAAAATGAATAAAAACAACTGGCAGAACACTCTCTTCACGTGGCTTAAAATACTCTATGTACAGTAAAATAATTACGACCCAATCCTGCTTCCCTTTAAGTGAGTGGGAGTTTGCCGTTGATTTCAATGGGAACATGACTGGGCACATTGTTAAAATGTCGAATGGAATTGTTGCACTGTAGAAGGGTGGTATTTTCAAAGGAGGTTCAGCGAGTTAGTTGCCCAACTCCCATTGATTTGATTCTAAATGCCTTAGAATATCCCATCCTAAATATTCAGTAGGTTGCAGTCAATTCCACTGCAGGGGGAAATTAGCCTAACTGGTTATAATTTGCATTTAGGTCTGGAAGTGTCAGAAACCACTGGACAGAGATCTACTCTTTTGTCGAGAGCCTGGCTGAGAAGTTTATAAGGTAAAGTTTTCACAAGAGGAAACTTCAGTTACAATATACATAGTGTTTCACCTGCTGCTTTCTTAGAGGCTGCCGAACATGCTGAGACAATCTTGTGTGTGATGTGGATTTGTTCTGTCTGTTTCAGTCCAATGCTGCGCATGTCCTTCATTGTCTTTTCCTCACGAGGCACTACGATCATGAAGCTAACAGAAGACAGGTAAGTACTTCACCTCCTTCAGCCCAATAGAGCTAGGGACTCCTTAACAACTGCAAGAGCTCAGGACTTGGATAATGTTAGTCTTTAGTGCGGATCTGCTCCTGTGCCTATTGGAATCAATTGCGGCGCTTCCATTGAGAGCAGAATCGAAGGCCATATGAGGAACAGCCCTTTGGTATCCCATTTGCAGCCTTGTGGCAAGCAGATAGCTCAATGCGCCAGAGCTCTATCAAGCTGCATTTCTAAGGCAAGCCCGGCGCTTGCAATCCGGAAGCCAGTTGCCTGCTCTAGGTACACCAGCACCACCCCACTGATTTCAGAAGGGCAGTTCTGGGGTAAGAGAGAGCAGGCCCTGGCGCCACATGCAGAAGACACTGTGTGATAAAGTGCTGAAGTGTTCTCCAGGAGCAGTCCAAAGCATTTCAGCAATTAATCCTGCATGGTCCTGGACCACTGCTAAAAGATATGGCTGGGTATTGTTTTGCAAGAAGTGCTTCCTAGTCGCACCATCTGCTTCAAACGCCATGCTGCTGCAAAGCCAGCCAGAAGAGAATTCCATCCTGTGCTCCAGTGAGAGAAAGGGGAGAATCTGAGACTGCAGCAAACTCCCTTTTTCTGCCCCCCTTTGCAACCAAATTCTCTCTGTTGATTGACTTAGGGCTGAACTTTGCCCTCACACAGTCTGTTTCCCTCTCCCCTCCGCTATTTATGTCACACTGGCCATCTCTCCCTATGTGTCCGGTGCTGGTAATGCTGTGTGCCTACGTCAGTCTGAAGCACCTCTTAAAGGGAGGAGAGGGGGATTGGAATAGTCTAATCGAAATCCGGAGACAGCCTCCCAGATCCTTCTTCTGCATCTTCTGGGGCCTGGCCCTGAAGCCTACTAGAGTGTTTCCATTGACTTCACTGGGCTTCGGATCAGGCCCCAAGTGGGTGTCTAGGGGCCAGAGCTAGCTTGTGTTTACCTTGCTCAGGTGGATTTGCCCTTTGCAAGGTGAAAGGTCGATGCTAACCCTGTGGCGATGTTGGATACTGGCATTAAAACATTCCCTGATCTAACTCCCCTGCCATATGCTATTCTCCGAGTGCCATTTCAGCTCATCTTACACTTTGAAAGGGCAGAATGCGCTCCTCGCCCCAGAGACATCCCTTCTCAGAGCCTCAGATTTCACCTCTGTCCCACAAAAACTCACACTGCCTCGCTGTTTATTACTGTGCTGCCCAAATGGCTGGATCACCAAACGAAGGCTGGGGAGAATGTTCCGGGTGTTTATGAATGTTTCTCCACAGCATCTGACTTTTGGGCTTCCTAGGTCCTTCCTTTGGGGTCTTTGTTCCACACTGCTGTTATTAGTGGCCTCAAGACAGGATCAGGGCCCTATTGCACTAGGCGCTGTACATACACAGACAGCTATGATTCTGATACCCTCATGTTGAGTGGCACCTTCCATGAGTGGACTTTGAGTGAACCCTTCATGGAATAAGGTGCTATTCAAGATGAGTGACAGTATCAGAATCTGTCCCAGGATAAGGAACAGTTCGTGCTCCAGATGTTTATCAGGGCGAAAAAGGGTTGATCACTTTTCATTGGGCCAGATTAGGAAGCCGTAGGGTGACCAGATGTCCTGATTTTATAGGGACAGTCCGGATTTTTGGGTCTTTTTCTTGTATAGGATCCTATTACCCCCCACCCCCTGTCCCGATTTTTCACACTTGCTGTCTGGTCAACCTAGCCGAAGCCCACAACATTCAGACGCTATTTTCATACACTTTGGCCTCTTATCGTTATTTTGGGTCAGACCATAACTCAAGATTTAACCAGCCCTGAGGGCTGTCCGAATCATGAGTTTTGGTTTGCACTTTATAGTGATTGGGGCCATTGGAATGAAGATTTCAACCCTGATTGAAGTTTGCCAGAATTTATATGTTTTTTCTTTTTAATTTGGTCTGATCCCTAATTACAATATACCCCCACTGCAACCACAGAACAGGATCCTTCAAATGTGTTTGCCATGACGTTATATCTTGAATCCATTTCTATATGCCATTGGGTGCAGGGCAGCTTTCAGAATGTTGGGTTGTAGTGATACTGTTGGATTCCTGACCCTTTGGCTCATGTGTCTGTGGTGGTGCATTGTTCTATTCTGATCAAGTGCTCTCGGGGGCTGCATATCTTGCTGGGTTTCAGGAATGTCTCAAAGCAGAAAAATGAGATTTTTTTTTTAATTCTTCTCTTTTCAAGGGAAGCCATAAGACGGGGGCTTGAGATTCTTCAGTCTGAAATGCCTGGAGGAGATACATTCATGCATGAAGGATTTAAAAGGGTACACACTATGGAACCTTCTTGCTTTGATTTATACTTCTTAACTTCTGCTTCTCTTGCCCCTGTTGGACCTAAAAAGAGATAATAACTTTTTACTCTTTGTTGCAGGCAAATGAACAGATTTACCATGAAAACTATGGAGGTAGGGACACTTATCACTGCCATAATTTATTTCCATTGAGAAGCTGGGAAGGATGGGGTTGTCAGCATGACCTGTAATTAGCCCGTGGGAGAAAGAAATGTTGGGGGAGGAGCTAGTATTACACTGTCTTTCCATTCCAGTTTGATTAAAGCCCTGCTTTCAAATTTATAGATTCTAAGGCCGGAAGGCACCACTGAGATCTTCTAGTCTTGACTTCCTGCATAACACAGGCTGGAGAATTGCACCCAGTACTCCGTGCAGTGAGCCTAGTAATTGTTCAGCTGATTGGACGCAGTCTAGAAGTATTGGGCTTTACATGTATCATTCCATTTTGAAGCACCCAGTCCTATCTGCCTGATGTACCCAAAACTCTCATTTGACCTTCAGCATTGCTGCGAGTGCGACCTGACACTCATTGCATTCAGTCGGAGATGTCCCATTGATTTCACTGGGCTTGGGATCAGGCTGTCTGTCCTTCTGAACTTAAAAGTAACCTAACATGGGGGTGGGGAATATGTTTTTGTCCTTTTTTGATTCTGTGCATAAAGGTGGCTTAACATTTAAAGAATGTATTTTTCCTGCTTGCTTTTTACCTTGGCTATATCAGGGATGTCAAGACTTTTCTTCCCTATGTTGCTGGAGGTCTCCTGGGAGGATGCAGAGATATGGGTTAGGCGCTCACTAGGCTCCTAATTGAATTAGTGGTGGGTTTTAACAAAAGTGCCCTTCTCCCAAGTGTTTCTCTGGTATTTGAGTTAAGCAGGTGTTTAGAAAAACAAAGATCTGAAGAGCCTGCATAAAAATGGCCTCTCCTCTCATTCAGTCAATGAACCTACTAGTTTTCCAGGAAAAAAAAGTGTCGACATGATAGCTAAAGTAAAATACCAAGAAGAAAAACAAATGTAAAACATAAAATAACAGCAACGATCTTTCCAGACTTCTTCAACTATTAAAAAAAAAAAAGCGAGATCAAGACCCATTTTTCCCAGCTGCAGGTCACCTTTAAGGCTTCATGTGTATGCCTATGACATGACATGGCAAGGACTGCACGGCATAAGAAACCTGTCAAAACTCATCAGGCTCTTTAATTTCCAGTAATACTGGGAAGACATTTGAAACAGAAAGAAATTATTTTAAAAAACAACATTCCTGGTCTCCCCCGCTGCCCAGAAAGCAAATGCTTGTATTTTAACTGCTGGACTTAAGAAGTGACATCGGATGTGTTTAATTGACTGAGCCACAATTTACGTACTAGTTGGGAGTAATTTTGCTAGAGCGCTATATTTGGCTGTATATTGCTCTGCTGTATACTGGGCTACTCACTGTGGCTAAAACTCGCTTGGAACAAAGCCGGCACAACCCTTAAACCCTATTTTGAAGATCTAGGTGGGATGTAAGGGGTGCATCAGCCATGTGCTGGATCACCACGCATGGGTGAATTTTGTCCCCGGGGCCTGTTCCTGCATCCTTTGCACCCATGGAATCCCCACTGACTTCAGGGAGCATTCTTGCACAAGGAATGCAGGAGTTCTCACACAAATCCTGCTCACTATACTCACTTGGTGGGGGAGAATTGCTCCCCTTTGACCTGCAGGAGGAGGCGTTGGGATGGCAGGATGCGTTAGGGAGATCACCCCAGCTTGCTCTGTCATGGCGCAGGAATTGGCATCCCCTTCTATGAATGAACCCTCTGAACCACAGATCCCTGCTGCCTTTCTCTGCAATGGCCACACTCAGAAATGCTTGTCAAGGGGCGATTCCCCCATCCCCTCTCCCTCTGGTCTCACCCCACCACAAGGTTCACTGTAGGATCCTCAGTGGGATCCAAGCAGGAAAGAGGGCTGACATGAGGCAGCAGGTTCCAGGGAGGTCTGTGCATGGGTGCTGCTGGAGCAGTACTCTCTTGACTCGCACTGATTCCCTGGTGCTGCTTGTGTGATGAAGACGAGTAGGATTTGGCTCATAACACGCTGTTCTGGGTCAGATCTTCAGCTGGTGTAGATTGCATAACTGCATTGTGGTCATTTTAGATCAGCTGAGCCTTAGAGCTCTGTATTCATTTGTCAGCAAAGAAGGATGCATTGCCTAAACTTATTTAGCCATTGTCAAAGCTTCTGTATCATCCATACCTAATCCCAGCCATTTTCACTCTCACCCCTGCAGGACTCCGGACAGCTAGTGTGATTATTGCTCTGACAGATGGGGAGTTGCAAGAGGTTCAGTTTTATTATGCAGAAAAAGAAGTAAGTCCTCATTGAGTTTACCCAAGTAGCTAAGGATATGTCTACACTGCAATTAGACACCTATGGCTGGCCCATACCAGCTGACCTGGCCTTGTGTTCCCAGGGCTATTTAACTGCGGCATAGATGTTTCGGCTCAGGCTGCATCCTCAGCTGTGGGACCCGCCCACCTTGCAGGGTCCTAGAAACCGGGCTCCAGCATGAGCCTGAATGCCTACACTGCAATTAAACAGCCCCTCGCCCGAGCCCAAGTCAGCTGGCATGGCCAGCAGTGGGTTTTTAATTGCAGTGTAGACATACACTAAGTGGTTCGTGTCAAACTTGTGAGCATCTGCTCTTGGTTCCAGTTTACCTGGCTTTGCATGTAATGGTGTCTTTCATGTAGGCTGACAGAGCCAGAAGCCTCGGAGCTATCGTTTATTGTGTTGGAGTGAAAGACTTTAATGAAACTCAGGTAATTTTGGGACTTTTTTTTTCGTTCTCCCCACTCATTAACAGCATCAGATGAGGTCATTTACTTAATTACCAGTGCATAAATCCATACCTGTCAGAGCTCTGCCTGTCAGCAAATAGGCTGTTTTAGATGCTGCAATTTTGTTTGCCTTGTACATTTATGATGGTCTTTCTTTGCAGCTGTCTACAATTGCTGACAGTATTGATCACGTTTTCCCGGTGACGGGCGGCTTTTATGCTCTAAGAGGCACTATTGATTCGGTGAGTGGGGTATTGCGAATCCGAGAGAAACGCGCCCTTTCCCACATTTGTTAAGTGGCAAAAGAACACCGATGATCAAAAATCCCATTATCTTCATCTCTTAGATTCTGAAGAAATCCTGTATTGAGATCCTGGCAGCTGAACCATCCAGTGTCTGTGCAGGAGGTGAGCTTATATTGAAATCCAATGAGATGGCAAATTAGAGTGAAATTACAAAAATGTCTCATAGCTCCCTACAAAAGCACCAGACCCAAAGGCCCATGGAAGTCAATGGAAAGTCTCCCACTGGGCTTTAGATAAGGCCCAGTGAGTCTGTGCTCAGCTTAGGAAGGAAGCTACAAATGTAGAGATAGGCTCAGCTTTTCAAAGCCACCGAAGGAAACTGAAATTAGTAGGAATTGGGGTAGTGTTTTCAAAAGCACCCAAGTGACTTAGGAGGCTAAGTTCCATTTTCCAAAGTAACTCCTGGCCAGATTTTCAAAGGTGTCTACAGAGAGGCACCTAGGCACAGATCCTCAAAGGGTTTTAGGCTTTTTACTCCCATTGGCATCCCATCTGCATAGGTGCTTTTGAAAACCCCATTAGATGCCTGTTTGTATCTTTAGGCACTTATATGGCTTTGAGGATCTGGTCCTTAGGAACCGAATTCTAAGAGAAAGGCAAAGGGATTTAGGCTTTGGGTGGTTACATCATTTTGGGACCTAGATTCCTATATCCCCGAGCCAACTTTGAAAATTTCAGACATTTATTACAATATTAGGATCTGCTCTTATAGCACTCATATACATAAGCAATCTTTACTCACATGAGTAGTCCTAGTGACTTAAATTGGCCTACTCAAATGAGTAAAGATTGCTCTGTCTAGGCTTAGAAGCCACACCCATCACTGTACTAACTGAGTCGTTTTCAGGCTGCCTGTTCCCGCTAGCCCAGTTCTGGTTGCCTCCCATCTACAGACTGACGAAGGCCCAGCCTTGCTTATCTTGAAAGTTAGGCATAAGTAAAGCACAAGGTGATATGATTTTGTATGCATCAGGGGAAGAGGTTTACACAAGGAAGGGTTTGCAGAAAGACGGCATGCTCAAGTGTTACAATCATAAAAAGATTTTGGAAAGTACTTTGCATGAAATTATAGTATCATGTGGCTTAAATCCTACAGTTGTTACTCAGGAAAAATCTCCCTTGAAATCAGTAGATGTTATACCTGGCTAAGGACTCCAGAATGTATTAAGCTGGTTACAAAGGTCAAAAGATTGAGAACCATTTTTCAAAAATGTTTCTTAATTTATTATTTTTTCAAATTCAAACATTTTTGACCAGCAATATAACTGGTCAATTAACATAGGGACATTTAATAGCAAGTTTGTTTACATTTTTCCTGATCTTTTCCCAGCATATTGAAATATTGTCAAAATTTCAAAATTCAAAAAATGGTGACCAGCTCTGATAATACTGAAAATAATAATGAAGACACCTCATATATTCACTTTCATCTGAAGAATGCCAAGTGCTGCTTATTTTCTGAACAAAAGACCCACTTACTGTACCAATAGATTGCAACCTGTGTCACAGTTTTCAGGAAATATTGAAGTGTTTGGCTTATTAGAAACTGCAAGCAGTCAAAGCGATGATTTTATCAAATGCACACGGATGTTTCAGATTTATGGAAAGGTGATCGGAGCTTTACTGAAACAGAAATAATGAACTGCATAGACCAAGATACCTGGTGGTTTGTAAAGTGTTAGCATTTTGCATATTCATAATGAAAGAACTGCTAGTGTGTTTGGTAAATGCAAAGTATCCCCAGGGGAGCTGGTGCTAATGACATGCCTTTCATGTTTAGTATATTGAACATATAACCCTTCTGGTTTGTGTTAGCAATTCATTTGCTGTGTTTTTGTCTGTTTAGAAGACTATTGCAGCAGAGTAATAATGACACCGTAAGTTTTGCTGTAAGGTATAATTTACAGCACGGTTATTTAGAGCTTATGCTACTGTCTTGCATTCATTTGCTTATACATTACAAAAATGAGTACATTCAAAATAGCAGTGGTGTATGAAAGCTGATCTGGAGCATGCCAGACCAAAGATGTAATTTGAGGAAAATCTAGTAAATATAGCAGAGAAGAGAAATTTTTGTTCAGACTTCATTCCCACATGTCAATTGCTGGAGGATACTGCATTACATATTTCATTTTAAAACATCCTCTGGTGTTTCTGCTGTCTTCTGAATATTCCCAAAGGAAAAAAGGCAGAGAAGATATTTGCCACAAGACATTATCCATGAATTATTAGAAATGGAAGCTTACTGATTAAAAAAAAAAAGTCCTGGTAGAGCAGGTCAAAGAAAAGGGAAACAACTTGGTGAAAAATCATGAAATTTCAAAGTTGTTTTCAATTCATAAGGGTTTGAAATGGACCCATTTTTCCTTTTATTTATTTTGCAAACATTTTCAATATAAATGTGTATGGAAATGGTTATCAGATTTGTTTGTTTGCTGAAAACCTGGTTTTTGTCAAATGAAAAATTTCAGTAACCATTTCAATAACATTTTGAAAATTTAATGAAAAATGAAAGATTTTGCAAAGTTGATAATTTTTCTTGAACGAGTTCTCTCTCTCTCTCTCTTTTTTTTTTAAAAACCAGATTTCAAGAAAAATTTCTCCCAGTTCTCCTTCCTGTTTTATTAGTTCTACAACTTTCCCCTTTTTGCTGATGGAAATAGATTAAAAGATTAACTGAAATATATATGTGACTTTTGAGATGAGCAAAATGTTTAATTAGAGCCAAAATGATTTTTTTTTAACTTTTTGATTTGCTGAACATTTTGAAAATGTTATTTTTGGGTCAGCCCGAAACACTTTTTAAAATTGTCAGCAAAACAATCAGTTATTTGCACAGTGCTGGAGGGTCGTTTCACTGAAGTGGAGGGCCACTGCTCCTGGTTCTGTATGAGCTCTGTGCCTATTAATAAATATTTGGAGGATCCAAAAACCTTGATAAAGTGGCACATCCTTACCTGCATCAATATCCCTGGACAACAATATACAGTTGTTATTTAGTTTAAACGCAGTGTAATTTATACAGTTTATTACTTCATCTTCGTTAACGTCTAACTCATATATGCACACACACAGAGAGATATAGTACAGACAGTGAGATATATAGATAGATACACACATACGCACACACTAACACACACACGCACTAGCACATACACACACACACACACACACACAGATGTGTTCATATAAATTCCTATCTCTAGATCTTTTGGAAGTTTCCTTAAACCAACAGTGAAGCTTGTTTGCTTTCGGCTCTGAAATATGCACATCCTGGAGCCAGCCATGGATTTTGCATGAAATTCACCAAAGTGGGGGCGTAGTGGTTAATTGGGGGCTTATTAATAATTCTTACTGACAATTTTAATATTTATTTATAATGACAGGGTTTTGCGTTACTAAGTCAATGGGACTTTTGCTTGAATAGGGACCACAGCAGGTTTTGGCCAGTTCATTATGAATAATAATTACCATTATATGTGTATTTACTATTTAGCAACGATCTCAGATTCATTTTTGAGTTCCCAGTGGCTTAATAAATTGCTGAGGAAATGACTTCTACGTGGCGTTAGCTGAATTCTGACTAGTTCCAGTCTGGGGGTTGTATGTCTGAGATGGAGCTGGCTGGTACATCCATTTACAAATTGATCTAGCTGGGTTATGACAGCTCTCTGATGCTTAATGCTTTTTGACCCTGCAAATTTATAGTTCCTTATGTGGGGAAACGTACTTAGGTCTTTCTGTTCCCTCTGATTGAAAGTGACCAAGACATGCAGCCTGTAAACAGGCGATCAGTGTGGAATTGGAAGTGCCGGGTCTGCTGTTTGACAGCATCATTGCTTTGATTAGGCTCTCGGTACACAGATGTGATTGAAAGGTTTTGCTGGATGTGGCATCCTACTGGCCCCGTCAACTCCCAGGTGTGGATGCAAGCAGTCAGCTCCTCATCAGAGTCAGAGAAGCGAAGCCGACAGCACAGCCACCGCGCACCAGCTTCAACCCACCATCTCGCTGCCAGCGCTGCCCAGTTATTTCACTGCTGACCTTTTTCCCTTCGCTGTCTTGTCAAAAGCTACAATCTAGAATCTGACAGTAACTAAGAAAGAAAAGGACGCAGCCAGAGCCAGGGCCCAAAATTAAATAGAATTAGCCATTTCAACAGGCCATCATCCCGAATATATTAATGCTCCATAGCATCTGACGGGGGAACTGCTCAATAGCAACAACACAATCCAGCTTCGACTGTTTCCATTTCCATGCAAGACTGTTACTGAAACTATATTGTTCCCTTGTGCTCATGTGGACAGATTATTATGGGGGCGCTGGGCTGCTTTAGCAAGCGTCTGTGCAAAGTTGCAGTGACAGTGAGAGGAAGGGCAGGATGGATAAACTGCCTTGACAAGATTAAACTTCCAGATGAGGCTGTTACTGTGATCATTTTGTATGCAGAGTCCTCTGTATTCACAGCGATGGTCATTTTTAAAAAAAATCACTAATATTAATAGTAATGACACCTTTGTGGCTGCTGTATTTGAAAGCCTGTTCCTTCAGAAAAGCAAACAGCTGTTTCGTTTTAACATGTTGCTTTTATGAATGGACAAAAAAAAATATCACCTTGCCCAGGTGGCGAGATCATTTTGGAGTTAGCAGGCGAAGAAACGTCAGAGTGCAAGACTTGGTACGCAAGGATATACATGTACAGCTGCCACTAGAGAGTGCCGTGCGCCGAGAGGGGAATGTAACCCACATTCACATTCTGGGTCAAACGCTGCTGTCAGTTACCCTGGTGTCAAGGAGAAGGTTCAAATTCTGATCAAGAGTAACTGCAGTGAAGTAAGTTGGTTTACATCAGTGTAAACTGGTGCACGATATGAATTAGGCTTGGAGTAACTCAATTATCATCACTGGAGTTACTGCAGGATTATACTGGGGTAACAGATAGTTGAATTTGGCCCTCAGTCTGTTTTAATTTATTTTAAGGAGCATTGTTTGCTGATGCGAATTATGACATAATAAACAGGCCCAGTTCTGTGCGTTCAGCTCCCTGATTCAAACCATCCTTCTGCAGTAAAGCACCAAAGCACATGCTTAACTTTAGACATGTGCTTGAGCCCCATTGTCTGAAGCACAGTTTAAACTTCAGCATGTATTTAAGGGGGAGGTTTTCCAACATGCCAAAGGGATTTAGGTGCGTCAGTCTCATTGGACTTCTGCATCTAAATCCTGTAGACACTCTGGAAATCCTCTCTCTAAGTGCTTTGCTGAGTTGGATGGGTTTAAGCACATGCTTAAATTGGGGCTTGAGAGTACAATTTTCAAAGGTGCCTAAGTGACTTAGGGGCCTGTCCCATTGACTTTGAATGGGATTTGGACTCCTAAGACACTTAGACACCTTTGAAAAAATTGCCTTGTATGACTTTACTGGGGGCAGAAAGTGAGTAACTGATGGTAGAATATGGGCTACACGCGTTAATACACAGCACTGAAGCTACTGCAGGTATTTCCTGTGTGCAGCTCTCCTTTTGCAGATGGGCAATTCATTACAGGAGCTCCTTTTTCTCTCCAAAATATCTTTCCAGCTCTTCACGTTCCCCTAAAGCTTGCATTGTCTCTGTAGAACTAGTGTCCTCTCCTAGCATGCAGTCTTAGATCACGGAGTACTGATCCACACTAACTCCTAGCAGTCACCTGGGCCACTGCCTTTGCAGATCCAGAGGGAACTTGGAAGTAAGAACAGAAGTCCATATATGTCCATAAGGAAGCATGTCTTTGGGCCTTAACCTTTTGGTTGCAGGGCTAATTTGCTGCCCTAGCTGAGGGCCATTTGCATATGTAGTTCTTGATACCGCATTTGAAATATATTTTATATGAGACACCGGAGCCCCATTGCCACATTGCAAAGACTTAACTGAGGACAGGAGGGTCTGATCCTGCTCTTGTTTGCGCTGGGGTCACTTCATTAACGTCAGAGGAGTCACTCCTGATTTACTTAAGTGCAACTGAGAGCAGAATCAGGCCCCATGAGTCTGGGCTGAATAAGGAGATTGGCTTGGAGCATGTACGCTGGTTTGCAGTTGCTGACATAACTGTCCTGAGGAAATTGTTTAATCCATTATTAAATGTGGCAAACAAAGATATCTTGGGCCTGATTCTGATCTCACTCAGACTGGTGTAAATCAGGTACAACTCCACTGAAGTCAGTCGGCCTGATTCTCATCTCATTTACACTGTTCTGCCCCACGGTGACTATTGGGTCCCATGGATTTAGCCCTGATTTATGCCAGTGTCACAGGAGAATCAGGCCCACTGATGTCAATGGAATCACCCTGAGCCTGGCAGGCAGATTCCATCCTCACCCCCCACCATGGCACTCCCTGGGCCACGCTTGGCTATTGTGGCATGGTACCGCTTCCCCTGAGGAGTGTATCTGAGAGGGGGATGAGCTCATGATGGGTTGGGGATTGGAGTTCCTGAGTCAGACTTCACCTCTGTTCGGTGCGTAGGAGTGAAGGGCAAACCATGGTGTAACAATGGGATTGGTTGGAGACTGGAGGGAACGGTCTCATCCATGTCCGTTTGGCTGTGGTTGAATCCGATCATTAGCCTCTGCGCATTGCGTCCTCCCTGTCACAACTGACGGCTCCTCAGATCTCCAGCCATTGCAATTCCAGCAGGAGCATAGACTAGTAAAAGCATAATTCCAGTCTCATCCAGGTTGATGCCTGTGCCAACCTGCTACACGGGCAGGGGAGTATAGTGTGGCGCTGGGGCCTTTCGCTTGTTTGTTCTGTGGATGAGGAGTATTTGCCATATTGGGTCTTAGCATTGGGATTCTGCCTCTAGCAATGGCCTGTGCTGGATGCATCACAGGAAACCCCAAATCACCCATTTGCAACCATTGGGGAAGAACTTCAGCTGGGGTAAACCAGCATCACTCCAATTAAGTCAGTGGAGCAATGCTGATTTACACCAGCTGAGGCTCTGGCTCTGAAAGAAATTGTAGCAAACTGGTGCGTTTTTTCACCACAGAAGCTGGTTGCAGCTCAGACCCTGAAGCCGTCCTCATTTGTTTCATGTCTGAGCTCGCAGGCAGTAGCACCATGTTACCCTGCTGGGTTTCTCAGCTCTGCAAGGGAATGTTTGAGTGCACACCACTTCAGCTAGTGTGGAGGGCAATGCCAGGGGTGGGCCACTGGAGGAGCTATGAGTTTCACAATTAAAAGGATTGAGGGGCCCTACCACCCCATCCTAACGGCACAGGGAGTTGCACTACAACCCTGCATCCTGCTCCTTCTCTGAGAGTTGCATTGCACCACTTGAACCTCATCGATTTTAATGCCAGAAGATAATACAGGCCAGGGAATTTCACCCTGTGATTCCTGCCCCAAGCCCATATTCATCAAGTCATAGATGCCATAGCTTGGTGGTTGGGCTAGAGCATATTTTTTTAGAAAGAAACATCTCATCTTAATGTAAAAACTTCAAATGATGGAGAATCTGCCAGATCCCTGGGTAAATGGTTTCCATGGTTACTAAGTCCTTCCCTCCGGCACATCACCTGCATAAATCCTGATTCCTTGGGTTTCATGCAGGAAAAGTGAACTTCACTCACTAGGTTTTGTAAAAACTTCTTTAAAAAATATAAAATAATCCCCTGTGTTTTAGGTCTAAACTGCTTGACTCCATTAAAAAAAAAATCAGCATTCTGGCTAATTCTCTTTCCCCCAGCGTACCCTGGCTCAGAGTTTAGCTGCAGGAAGAATCTTTGGTGACAAGTTTGGGATTTTAGCTCCAAAGTCAGTTTCCATACTCATAGGAATGGCCATATAGGGTCAGACCAAAGGTCTATCTAGCCCAGGGGTAGGCAACCTATGGCACGCGTGCCAAAGGCAGCACGCAAGCTGATTTTCAGTGGCACTCACACTGCCCGGGCCCTGGCCACTGGTCCGGGGGGCTCTGCATTTTAATTTAATTTTAAATGAATCTTCTTAAATACTTTTAAAACCTTATTTACTTTACATACAACAATAGTTTAGTTATATATTATAGACTTATAGAAAGAGACCTTCTAAAAACGTTAAAATGTATTACTGGCACGTGAAACCTTAAATTAGAGTGAATAAATGAAGACTCGGCACACCACTTCTGAAAGGTTGCCGACCCCTGATCTAGCCCATCCTGTTTTCTGACAGCAGCCAATGCCAGGTGCCCCAGAGGGAATGAACAGAACAGATAATCATCAAGTGATCCGTCCCCTGCAGCCACTCCCAGCCTCTGGCAAACAGAGGCTAGGGACACCATCCCTCCTCAACTTGGCTAATAGCAGTCCCTAGTAAACCCAAGCAGCAAGCAATAGTGTTACACTATTAGCAGGGCCGGCTCCAAGGTTTTGGCCGCCCCAAGCAGCCAAAAAAAAAAAAAAAAAGCCACGATCGCGATCACGATCTGTGGTGGCAATTCGGCGGGAGGTCCTTCGCTCCGAGCAGGCGTGAGGGACCATCCGCCGAATTGCCGCCGAATAGCTGGACCTGCCGCCCCTCTCCGTGGTGGCCGCCCCAAGCACCTGCTTGCCAAGCTGGTGCCTGGAGCTGGCCCTGACTATTAGGTGGGTCTCTCATTCCTATTTAGAGGCCTGCTCTCCACATAGAATTTGCATTGTTATTATAATGGGGATTAATTTTCTCTCCTCCTGAGTGCACGACTGTCTCTGACAATGAAAGTTTTGTGTGCCCAGCAAGAGCAAACTGGTCCTTTGATTGTGCAGTCTGTAAGCAGCTTCCATTTCTAATGCACACACTGTGAGCCGGTTCTGTGTTCAGTCATGCTGTCCTGTGGATTGAAGTGGGAGAAACAAATGAAAAGAAAGACTGAAAAAAATCCACCCTTCTTTTCCACTGAATTTAGTTAAGAGCACTAAGAAGTAGAGATGGCTGCATGCTGCAGAACTTAGATCCAGAATTTTGGACATCCCAAGGTTGGGGAGGGTTTGGCTGGAGGTCTTGAGTCAGCGCCTTGTATATATAGGGGCCACTTGCAAGATCTAGAACTGTTTGTGCAGCTGGATTACAAACATCCTCTGAGATCAGGGGAGTTCAGCCTATGGGTGGGTTAGAAAACCTGACCTATGAAGAAAGCTTGAAAAAAAAACTGGGCATGTTTAGTCTTGAGAAAAGAAGACTGAGAGGAACCTGACAACAGTCTTCCAATATCTTAAGGGCTGTTATAAAGAGGATGGTGATTCATTGTTCTCCATGTCCACTGAAGGTAGGACAAGAAGCAATGGGCTTCATCTGCAGCAAGGGAGATTTAGGTGGGATATTGGGGAAAACTTTCTAACTCTAAGGGTAGTTAAGCTCTGGAATAGGCTTCCAAGGGAGGTAGTGGAGTCCCCCTCATTGGAAGCGTTAATCAAACCCCTGTCAGGGACGGTCTAGGTTTACTTAGTCCTGGCACAGCACATGGGGCTGGACTTGACTTCTCGAGGTCCCTTCCATTTCTACGATCCTATGACTAGGTTTAGCCCATTATAAAAACTGGCTGTCTGCAGATCTAGGGTTCCCATTTCAAACACGCCAAAGTTTGCGTGCCTTTCAGATCAGGCCCTGTTAGAAAACAGAGGCTGTTTCTTATTCCCAAGAGATCTAGCTGGGAAGTTTGAAAATTCTGCTGCCTTCAAATCCAGGTTTGCTAATGGAGGAAGGCAACCCCCCTTTCAGTATGTACACGTCCCTCATCACTGGAGTGTCTGAGCATCTCCCAGGCACTACTGCCGGGGAAGTGCAGTCCCCATTTTAGAGACAGAGAAGTGAGGCACTGAAGAAGCGACTTACCCAAGATCACGCCAGCAGCTTGTAGCAGAGATGGAAATGGATCCCAGGCCCCTGAGTCCCAGTCCAGTGTTGTGACCACTAGACCATCTTGCCTACCTTCTTCTCTGTGCTTGCTCAGGTGACAGGTGGGGGCAATTGAGTTGAAAAGACTGAAGAGGCATTTCCTGCCAACGGGAGCCAAGCACAGTTACTTAGGAAGGAAAAAATCACAAGTTGTTTTTTTCCCCCTTCACAACAGAAGCTGCACAAGCCAGAGCAGCAGCTCCGGGGCAGCTTTAGCGTGTGCTAGCGCTCTGACCAGCAGACAGCTGGAGTACGTCTGATGTGGCTGGCCTTTTCCTGGACCACTGTTTGTTTCTGCTGGGGACAAGGTGCGGGAGGGAGGGAGAGAGAGTGTGAAGGAAAACGGCAGCTGCCAATCTATTAGTAACTCCCATGATGCTCGCACGGGTTGGCCCTTGTGTGGATAGAAAGGTCATAGGTTAGAAAAGGTTCAGAGGAGGGCAACTAAAATGATTAGGTTGTTTGGAACGGGTCCCATATGAGGAGAGTTGACTGTGCACTGTGTGAAGTTTGTACCAAGGCAAACCTCTCCTCTCTAATCCGCGTTGTAGGGGGGAGGAGTCTCCATTCTGCCATCTCTCCGGGAATGGAGCTGCTGCTGGGATAGAAGCATATTGGCGAGGAGATCTCCCATGCAGGTCTGGGAGGAGCATTGTGCCCTGGGTTGTCACACGTAGGTCCTGGTGCCTCCCTCATTCACATGGGTGTCAACCAAAGTGGAGTTACTCGGGAGGAAACCAGGACTAGTGCAATCCAAATCAGACCCGTGATGTTACTGTAGTACCTTTCGTCTAGGCATGTGACAGAGCCACATTTTCAAAAGTCACTAAATGCCAAACAGTTGGTCTCGGTACCTGGCACTGGCTTGCTAGAATCCTGGCCCTTTAAAGATCACCCTCTGGCCTAGCGGGGTGAACTCCATTGCATAGCACTGAGATCCTGTAGAAGGACCCTCTGTCCTGGTTGTAGTCCTAGTTGACATAGTCCACTGTCAGCAGTCAAGAGTCAGCTGGGTCAGGATATCAGGGATCAGAGGCAGGAGACAAACCAGAAATCAGAACCACAAGTCAGAGGTCAGGAGCCAAGCCAGGTCAGGACGCCTGGAAACCAAGCTGGGGGAGCAGAAGCAGGAGGTGCAGGTACATAGTCCAGAGGAGGGTGAATCCCAGGTGTTTGGACAGCTTCCTGTTGCTGGCTTAAGTAGGGCTGACGGGCCAATTGGCTGCTCTGGAACTCTGCTAACAGGACGTAAGACGTGGAGCCTCAAACTGGAGCTGGGCTTCATGTGTCCTGGGTCAGCAGGCTGCCAAGTAGAGGGTTGAGGTCTGGCCCTTGGTTTGAGGCCCATGAGGCATGACACTCAGAAAGATGAACTAGGTGAGAAGCCTCCATCTTCCCTGACTCAGGAGGATCATGGCCGCCTTCTGAAAAGGAAACAAGTTATGTACATCCATCCACTAAATGAAATACTCAGCCCCCCTCTGCTGTGGGACAGAACTATCCTCCGGGTCTCCCCAGGCATTCTGAGTCCAATTAGCATCCGCTGGCTTAGACTGTCAGCTCCTTGGAGCTTGTCTTGTACACGGTCACATGCAGCGGCCCTGACTCTCATGTACACCACTCCAGCAGCACACAGGGGCCTCAGTGTAAATGGGGCTCAGGCTTTGTGGGTGCTTAGCTAATAAGGATCTGGATGCAAAGCCCACATTTTGGATGAATATATTATAGGCTAGCTTCCCTGCTGGTGTAAATCAGGGTAGCTCTGTTGATTTCAATGGAGCTGTAGCAATTGACCTCAACTGAGGATCTGGGCCTGTGTTTGGACTGACATATTCTTTTGATCTTGAAATATTGGGGAGGAACAAACCCTGGGGAAATGAATTCACAGGAGGCAAAACATGACGCTGTTGAGAATGTTACAAGCAAATATCCCTTAGGGGACTAAAAAAAGTCTTCCACTATTCTACAGCAATGGTCCATAAACCACTAGTTTGCACTAGCGACCCTGCACTGCTTTGGGCTATTACTGCAGAGTAGTGTAGTCGTTTATAACAGCAGGGTCAGAATTAATCATTTGATTCAGACAGAGCAAGAATCAGCTGCTGTCATGTCCTACTTCAGATCCCACTGGGATTAGACTGAAATGCAGTCTTTGAGAGGGGAGAGGAAAAAGGTCAGTCATTTGTGTTCGTTCTATTTACCATTGCAGAATCCTTTCAAGTTGTGGTAAGAGGAAATGGCTTTTATCACGCAAGAAACATCGATCAAGTTCTCTGCAGCTTCAAGATCAATGATACCATAACAATCAGTAAGTTGATGGGCTGGTGATTTTATGCCGTAAGTTGCACGAGGATCCCGACCCAGCTCCTCTTGGAGTCAATGTGAGTCTTTGCATGGACTCTGGTGGGCGTTCTTTAGGGCCCTAGTCCCATACTAGGGGTCAAATTCATCCCTGTGCAATCCCAAGACCTGGGAATCACTTAAGTCATACTCTGAAGGTAGTGCCCAGGCTTTGTGCTGGGTCTTTCATCCTCACTGCAACAGTGGAGTTGGTTTGACTTGCTATCCACTCAGATACAGCCCGCCTGGTACTGTGGCGGGGGAGACGTGAAATTGCCCTCCACTCTCGTATCTGTTAATAACACAGACTGATGCTGTCCTGATCCTGGGATGCTGTGCTCAGACACATGTCAGTTTCACTGGCTCAGGAGGAGTGACCAAGGGCTGGTGCCATTGGAGGCCTGTTCAGTCCCTCTGTGAAATGAGTTGGTCAACTCATATCACAAAACCGAGCACAACTGTGCTAAATTGGGCCCCTTGCGGGCAGTCCCGGCACACAAGCTAAGGCTTGAATGAGCCAAAGAGATGCCCCTCTCCCCACCATGTCTAGAAGTTGCCTGAGTCTGTCATGAGTGATGCACATGAGCGGGGGAGTTTGTCCACTTCTGCTCATACCATCATTATTGGCTGAACACAATAGGGACTTTTATACTCTGTGGCTGTCAATCAGGTGGCTGCCTTTTTCCAGCAAGACAAAACACAGATAGATTGCTGCTTCTTTTCCTCTTCTGGCTGCGTGCTTGGACGTGGCGGTTCAGGAAACTGGTGGTCTCCATCCCAGTCCACTTTCAGATGCCCAGGGCCTGAGGCAGGCTGTTTCCTATGGGGTTCCACGTGGTGCAGATAGCCAGATGTTGACATCTCTCGGGCTTTCTGACCATTCCCCCTATTCATGAAGCACCTCACCTGTTTGTATTTGATCCCGGCAGAGCTGATGCTGAAGTATGCATAAAGAAAAGCACCCTACCTCTGCATCCCTTCACTGCTGGGCTTCCCTCGGGCCAGGCCCTCATTGATGTATAGCTACACTGATTTATCCCAGCTGGGGGTCTGCTTCTTTCTCTGCAGTCAGCTTGGCCCTAAAACTCAGCAACATTATTTCCCCCTTGGGAGACTGAGCAGGGAGGGCCAAGGAGCACATGGACTGTGGAGAACACAGTTCCTCTCTCAGTTCCAGACAAGTAGGATGTTGCACGCTGGCCAAGGGACTCTGTGGGGAAACTCACACAGCTGCTGCTGCTACTGAGGCTCATCCTCCCCTGTGGACAGAATCTGGCCTCCAGGATTGGGGTAGGCTGGCACCCCATGCTAACCCTAAAATCACACTGGCTAGGAGCTCCCCTGGGGCTGGTGGCTGGGCTGCTTTCTAGCCAAGCCTGGTTCCCCTGGGTATCTCTCTGGCCATACACATCAGCTGCTCCCTGGGCCCCTCTCCTAGTTCTGAGCTCAGGCTGTGTCTGGGCCTGCTGTGCACCTGCAGACAGCAGTACCAGGCCACCTTTTGCAGGCTCCGCCCAGCCCAGCAGGCCCTCTTCAAGGGTATCCATAAGCCAGCTGGTGCACAGCAGACCAGGTGGCCTGTAGCCAATCATCTGTCTTCACTTGGGCTGGCTGACCTAACCACCGTGGAGTGGCACTCCCACCCTCCGATGGGGAGCTGCAGGGAGTGCCAGATCTCTGATTAGCTGCAAAGGAGGAGAGGACAGCTGCTCTCCTCTGGCCATCCTCTCATCAATCAGTGCCAAGGGGGCAGAGCTGGCCCCATCACAGGCATGCTTTGCATGTGGAGTGGGGGCTCCAGACACAGAGCCACCAAAACATGGAACTGGTACCCTTAGTCTGCTGCGTCTGCCATTGCACACGCCCACTGGGTGATCACTGTAGGACGGTGGCTGGAGACTTCTCCATGACAGCATGGGACTCCTCAGAGTGGTACTGGGATAGAAAATAAGAGCATTTGATTTGGAGGGGGCAGTTAGATGGACTTTGCAAGCAGACGAGCTGCTCAATAGAGTGACAAGGGGGGTGAGGTCACATCTTTTATTGGACCAACTTCTGTTGGTGAGAGAAACAGTCAAGAGATTGCCCAGTAAAAGATGTGACCTCACCCACTTTGTCCCTCTAATATCCTGGGACCAACCCAACTACAACAACACTGCGTTCAAGATGCACAATACTAAGCCAAACATTTAGGTGACCCATCCTGAGGGTGCCCTTTGAAGGTTTTGACCTGGCGATGTCACAGCTGTGATCTGGAATGACAAGTAAAACCCCTAAAGACAAGGACCTGTTCTGAGCCATGTCCACATTGGGCCTGGTCCTGCACCTGCAGCTCTCCTTGATGTCAACAGCAGCCCTCCGTTTGAGCCCATTCAGGAGACACCGCCCTTTCCGTATGTTACAGTCTGTCTTGTTTCCTTTTAGATGAAAAACCAACTATTGTTCAAGACACCTATCTGCTTTGCCCTGCACCAGTAATAGAAGACATTGGACAGTAAGTACAGCTCTGCAGCCTGGGCTGAAGGAGAGGAGGTGTTGGCTGTGGGATCAGCAGGTGTTTTGCCTAAAAAGGACTAAGCAAGTAGCTCAGGTGTGTGAGGCTTTTCAGATGTTCACTGGCAGGTTCAGCACCATCCTGATGGACCAGACCCTCCCCTGGGGTATGTCAGCATGGCTCCATTCAAGGCTGGGCTCAGACAGCGCGGGACCCTGGGCACACTTCAGCATGGGGCCCCTCATGGCCCTGCTGCCATTTGAAGTGGTGGTGGCAGGGGCTCAGCCTGCCCCTCCGGTCTATATTCCATAACTTGCCAGTGCACTCGGTCGTCGTGATGCCTCTTTGAGGAGCTGGGCCCTGCAGTGCATCGTGCAGGAGGGACAGGGATTAGACTGTGTGATGCTTCACCCAAACACATGGGCACAGCATTGCATCTGGGTGCGCTGGTAAAAAGAGAGTTGAAAACAACATATTGGGTGTCACAGATCCACAGTGTCGGTGCTGCAGCCCCAGCTTTGGAACAGTCACTGGGAAGAGCCCTGCAGTGTGCCAGACCCTCTAGGGGGTCTCACTCTTCCCTCTGGGTAAGCCACTGGCTTCACCACCTCCTTAGATGGGACCTGTGGGCCTTCAGCACTCCTGCTTCACACTGGGAGCTCAGCAAGTCCCACTGGGACAGACCCCTGAGGGAGACTTGTGCAGTCTTGGGGAGCAATGCACCTCCTCTGCTAGCACCTGCAGGGACACATCCAGCGTTGTCACACTGCCGGGTTTATTAGTCAGCTGGAACGCACATAGGAAGGCCTTGGTTGGCCCAGAGGAATGAAGGTTAAAGCACAGTCCAGAGCCCAGCCAAGCTGCAGTGAACCCGACTGTTCAAGCTCTGTCTCCCCGTCTGTCTGACATGTATGCCCCCACAGCCAACACTTAATGTCCATCTCATTCCCGCTCGCCCCCAGTCCTTTGCTCCTGACCTGAGGAGAGGCGGCGGAGAGGCAGGGCAGTCCATATCTCTCTGGGCTCTTGGTTGCTAGGTGTCCATGCCCAGGCAATTGGCTTTGCCATTGTCTTC
Organism: Trachemys scripta elegans; assembly: GCF_013100865.1. Lineage (NCBI taxonomy): Eukaryota > Metazoa > Chordata > Testudines > Emydidae > Trachemys > Trachemys scripta. Next base: position 58,440,073 of record NC_048304.1, on the reverse strand, counting down.
TCAAGAGCTCCATTGATATGGGACGTGAGTCCCCAGACAGGTAGGCCCCATTCCTACCTGTGTCTTAGCCTGATCTGAGAGCAAACATGCCCTTTTCACCCACTAGGTAGCAATGCCGCATATAGGAGAAACTGAGGCACACATATTCTTCATACAAATATTCCAAAAAAATTCCCACTTCGTCACATTGGGTTTGAAAGTTACAGCTTCCACATCAACCCTACCATAATCGCCTGGGGCACATTTCCATCACCGCACACAACTTCCTGCTGTTCGTGGGCATGCGGAATAGTAGGGATGCATGAGGGGACTGAATTTCTGGCCATCCTTCTGCTCTCATGTACGGTGGTGTAAATCAGGAGTAACGAATGAAGTCTCACACTAGTGTGGAATCAGTGCAGTAGGATGTAGAATAGTTGCATTCAGGAGCTCTGATCAGTGCCTCATAGTGAGTTTCACCAGGGCAAAGAGTGGGTGTGAAATGCAGCCATTCTTAGCTGGTGGCATGTTACATCCACTCTGCCTAGGCAGAAAGGACTACACAAGGTGCAAGGCGAGGGGGGGATTGGGCCCATTGATCCTTTTAAGGCATTGTAAATAAAATCCCTACAAATTCACACCAGCCTAATTGAGGACAGAATCTGGCCCCCTGACTACACGGGCAAATGGCCACATTCTCCTTAGTGCAATGCCATTGATGTTAGTGGTGCTGCACCAGGACATGTGAGTTTAGTTCCAAGTCATCTGAGCGGGATGCAAAGCTGCAGATCTCAGAGGTTTGCTTTGCAGGGGCCTGTACAGACATTTCCTTCCGCTTTTCTTTGGGTTGGTTCAAACAACTGTAAAATCCAAAAGCAGAAAACTCCCAAATATTACCTTGTTTGACTCTGAACAGGGTACCATGGGAACCACATAAATCCACCCACGTCTGTGAACCTTTCAGCGCATCCTGGGCTCGGCTTCAAATTTGCAACAAAGTGGCGCTAGGCAAACGTCACGTGGTTTCAGGTTTCATCTCCCAGAGTTCTAGTCAGGCATTTCGTCTGTCTTCCTGCTTCACGGGAGGTTTAATTTAATTCTCCCTAAACAATTGCTGGTAGCCAAGATACTAATCTGTGTGAACTAGACTACTGAGCAGAGAAGGAGGAATTGCTTTGAATGTTGAAGATGTGCTCCATCAATTTTGAATATCAGCAATTCTGAACGCATGTGATGTCCCCTCCTCCCCACATTTTGCATCTAACTCTAGAGCGGATTGAGATTGTATTGAATTTCAAGCACGTTTCACATTTTGACACCCCTCCTCCCCAAGAAAGAGGGGGGATGGATTTCAAGTGTCTTTATTTATGAATCAAATTTAGTTTCCTGTGTTTGGATATTCTCTGCTCTTGCCAATGATGGTGACTCCTCCACCCACCTCAGCAACTTGTTTCATGACCCAACCCCCTGTTAAAGTTAAAGGGTTGAATTGTTCCCCATCTTAGCCCCATTGTGTGCTCAGATACTATAGTGAGGATGGCTAGATAAGTATTTAAATAGCTAGGTGGAGTTTAAGCCAGGGCAGAATTAGACTCTTAGGCACAGGTGCTAAACTGGTGTATCCCAATGACAATGTACACCAGCTGAGAACATGCCCTCCAACTTAAGGCCAGATTCTGCTCACAGCTACCCTGGCATAAATCCAGAGGAAGTCTGTTAACTTTGGTGGCTATGCTCAGGGTTCATCCATGTGAAAAGGAGAGCCCAGTGTGACCCCACAGTATTCCCTGCTGCAGCTTAAACCTGTAGCTTCCCATTCTAGCACAGGTCGTATTGCAAATGTCTGAGCCGTAGCATTCTAAGTCACTGAGCTTGTGCCCTGTACCCCCAGGGAGAATGGAGTCTCTTAATAAAGAACATATGCCCCAACTCAGTTTAGCCAATGTTACAATGTTGGCTTTTGGGCAAGCAAACAGTCAGATGCAGGTGAGCACCTGCCGTCACATAACTGCATTGACTAGGCAGGAAATGCGTTCAGGAGCCAATGGCCAGGAAGAAGGGGAACAGTGGGTATAAAGATGACACTAAAAATAAATTTATCTGTTTGTGCTTTAGGGTGGTTTTCCTCCAAGTCAGCATGAACAGCGGGCTAACGTTCATCTCCAGCTCTGTCAGCATCACCAGCACACAGTGTGTAAGTATGGGGCAGAGCCACCAGAAACACCTTGAAAAGAAAGCACTGCTCTCCAGGGAAGGGCTCTTCTCCGTTGCGATTGCAGAGCCGATCCCGGCAGTGCACTAAAAAGCAGCGAGGGGTGGCTGAGAGCAGTTCATTAGTGATTGCAACCCATGCCTGGATCGCGACTAATAAATAAGTGCAAGAATATCCTCCCCCACCCCAGGAAAGAGAGAACTGCAGATCTCAGACCTGGGCTGGGAGGGGCCCATGGACCCCCGGAGGCAGCCAACCCCCCCCAGAAAGTATTGGCAGTCCACCGCTATTCATCATCTGTTCCCCATCTCATTCCCATTCATTAAGGGGTGGTATTTGCCACTGGAATGGGGTGAGGGTTGGCCTTCCTGGCATGGGGAGGAGCATAAAGGGACAGTAGCACCAAGTGCTGGGATCAGCTTTTCCTGGAGGGGCTGTTCTGTCACCCAGCCAAGGGAGAGTTTTCCGTGCCGCTGATACTGATGGGAGAGGGGGAGAGAAATGGCTGGGCTACGCGGCGGCTCCATGACTGACGTCAGCGTGGCATCTGTCTGCCATGGGGGAGCAGGACAGGAGTCAACAGCCCAAAATGACCTTTTAGGGAAGATTAATTTTAGAAGAAATCAAATAATCCAAGTTAAGAAGCCAACTATGATGAGTGATTTGCTCACTGCACCTCAGGGGAGAGAATAGGCCACATCCCCAGCTGGTGTAAATCAGCAGAGAGGCAGTGGAGCTACATCAGTTTACACAGGGTTACCATACGTCCTCTTTTTCCCGGACATGTCCGGCTTTTCGGCAGTCAAACCCCCGTCCGGGGGGAATTGCCAAAAAGCCGAACATGTCCGGGAAAATGGCGGCTCTGTTTAAGAGCCAGGCTGCCTGAACGCTACCGGCTTCGGGCAGCCCCGTGCCTCCAGACCCTGCGCCGCCGGAGCCCGGGACGGGAAGTGCCCGGCTGGGGGCGCAGGGTCTGGAGGCACGGGGGCTGCCCGAGCCGGTAGCGCTCGGGCAGCCCGGTTCTTAAACAGAGCC